>NC_035436.2:7426665-7728854 GCF_002127325.2 Helianthus annuus
TAACTGGGAACGAACATGTCACGTTTTTAAACTATGGGGTAACCCCCACGGCAGGATGCCAGATAAAGTAAACTGTTTTCGAAACAACTAAAACGAACGCCCACCCGTGAACTCACTCAACTAGTTGTTGACTCGTTACTACATGCTTTGCAGGACCATAGGTACTCAGTGGGAGCTTGCATGGAGGAGGATCGTTGTGGGACAGGGATTGCTACAAGACTATGTTAAACTTGAAACTTTTGGAACTTATGTTACAACTTTAAACTTATGCTTCCGCTTACAACTTAAACTTATTTGTTTTGGAACACCAATCGTGTTGGTTAAACTTTTATAATTACTTATATGCTTGTTCAGTATGATTGGTGGCTGGATCCTGGTCAGTCACGCCTCCAAGCGGTAGTACTCCGCAGGTGGGATTTTGGGGGTGTGACAGATTGGTATCAGAGCCATTGGTTATAGTGAACTTGGTTTTAATAAAGAAGAAACGTTTTTGTTAAAACCAGACTATAACCGGAACAGTGCTCAACGGTCCACAACGACACTTCGCTCCTCATGCAAGGCTCGACGTTCTAGGTAATATGATGTATGTATATTGCCTACTTGTTAGTTACGTAGTACATTGCTCATGGTATGCTTGACTAGTATAACTACTGTTGTTTGAACACATGCGTACTTACTCTGTCCTACTATCGTGCTTTCGCGAACCTCTCTCACACGTATTGCTTTTATTATGAAGAACCATGTCTGGACGCGTTAACATGACACAAGCCCAGTTGACGGCTTTGATCAACGAACGAGTTGCCGCAGCGCTCGCAGCTGCACACGCAGGAGGTATATCCTGCAGTCCGAAATTGTTCTAGGATCGTTTGGATCCTACTCTCGTGAACCAACCTTTGTGTTAAACTCTGTCTTTTCTTTCACCTACCTTAGGTCAGGCACCGGTGTGCACTTTTAAGACCTTTATGGACTGTCGACCCACAACTTTTAGCGGCACTGAAGGAGCAGTAGGTCTCCTACACTGGTTTGAGAAACTGGAGTCTGTGTTCGAAATGTGCGAATGCCCTGAAGCGCGCAGGGTGAAGTATGCTACTGGTACTCTCGAGGGTTTGGCCCTCACGTGGTGGAATGCTCAGGTGCAGATGTTAGGGTTGGTTGCTGCCAACGCCACCCCATGGGAAACTTTCAAGGAAATGATCAGGGAGGAATACTGCAGTCGTGACGACATTCACAAACTGGAAGATGAGTTCTACAATCTTAAGATGTCGGGGTCAGAAATTGAGGCATACACTAAGAGATCGCATGAGCTTGCTTTGTTGTGTCCTACTATGGTGGATCCTCCCTACAAGCGAATTGAACTCTATCTCAAGGGCTTGGTGCCAGAGATCCAAAGTCATGTGACTTCAGCGAGGTTGACTACTATCCAGCAGGTTGTACAGTTGGCTCACCGTCTCACTGACCAAGCGGTGGAGCAGAACAAGTTACCGAAGCGTATAGGTGCTGCAACTACTTCTGGTACTTCTAGTGGAGATAAACGGAAATGGGATGGAACTTCAAGCAGGGGTTCAACTTCAGTGCAAACTCAGTCTCAGCAGAGAAAGACGGACGATCACAAGAGCCCCAGTCAGCAGTCGTCTGGTGGTCAAAGTCATGGTGGATACAAGGGGAATCACCCCAAATGCAATCGCTGCAGCCTACACCACAGTGGGCCATGCACCAGGGGCAACTGTCATCGGTGCAACAAGCCTGGTCATGTTGCAAAGGATTGCAGAAGCGCATATCCCGTCAACCAGAATCGTCAGCAACCTCAGCAGAACCAGCGACAGCAGCAGGGTAACAACAAAGGGTGCTTTCAGTGCGGAGCTGAAGGCCACTTCAAGAAGGATTGTCCCCAACTGAACCAGAACAACAACAACAATCAGGGGAATGGTAACAATGGGAACAACAATGGTGCTAGGGGACGAGTGTTCGTGATTGGTCAAGGTGAAGCAAGGAATGATCCCAACGTGGTGACGGGTAAGTTCCTTCTCGACGATTTTTATGTTACAGTCTTATTTGATTCGGGTGCCGATACTAGCTATGTGTCACTAGAAGTTAGTAAGATGCTTAAGCGTATTCCTACACCCCTGAGCGACAAGCACACCGTAGAGCTAGCTAATGGTAAGAGTTTGGAAGCCTCGCACGTAGTCAAGGGTTGCCAGCTTATTCTCGCTAACCAGACCTTCTCTATTGATCTTATTCCTATTGTCTTGGGTAGTTTCGACGTTGTCATTGGGATGGATTGGTTATCCCAACACCGAGCAGAGATTCTTTGCAACGAGAAGATCGTTCGTATTCCTGGTTTAGGTGGTGAACCTCTCATGATACGTGGCGACAAGAGAAGTGCTGTTGAGAACATCATCTCTCTTCTTAAGGCCCAGAAATGCTTACGAAAGGGCCACACTGCGATTTTGGCTCTAGTTACTGATACCACAGAAAAGGAGAAGAAGTTAGAAGATTTTCCCGTTGTACGCGACTATCCTGAGGTATTCCCTGAGGAATTACCTGGTCTTCCGCCCCATCGCCAAGTCGAGTTTCAGATTGATCTAGCTCCTGGAGCCGCGCCTGTAGCCCGTGCACCTTATCGTTTAGCGCCATCAGAGTTGGAGGAACTCTCCACGCAACTACAAGAACTCTTGGATAAGGGTTTTATTCGTCCTAGCTCATCGCCTTGGGGAGCTCCAGTGTTATTTGTGAAGAAGAAGGATGGTACCTTCAGAATGTGTATCGACTATCGCGAACTCAACAAGGTGACTGTGAAGAATCGTTATCCTCTACCGCGTATTGACGACTTGTTCGACCAGTTGCAGGGGTCGAGCTACTATTCGAAGATCGATTTGAGATCGGGATATCACCAGCTGAGAGTTCGGGAAGAGGATGTCTCTAAGACGGCTTTTAGGACTCGATATGGGCACTATGAGTTTCTGGTCATGCCGTTTGGGCTGACGAACGCACCGGCAGTTTTTATGGATTTGATGAATCGAGTGTGCAAACCGTACCTGGACAAGTTTGTTATAGTCTTCATCGACGACATCCTGATCTATTCTAAGAATAAAGAAGAGCACGAACAACATCTACGACTTATTTTGGAACTCCTTCGGAAGGAACAGCTTTACGCAAAATTCTCGAAATGCGACTTCTGGCTTCGTGAAGTCCATTTCCTAGGGCATGTGGTGAACAAGGATGGGATTCACGTTGATCCATCCAAAGTGGAATCTATTAAGAACTGGCCTGCGCCTCGCACACCAAAGGAAATTCGCCAATTTTTGGGATTGGCAGGATATTACAGGAGATTCATTAAGGATTTTTCTAAGATCGCGCAGCCTCTCACCTTACTAACGCAGAAAGGCGTTGTTTATCATTGGGGAAATGCACAAGAGTTAGCTTTTCAGCATCTAAAGGATAGACTTTGCAGTGCACCTATCCTTTCACTGCCAGAAGGCACAGACGATTTTGTGGTTTACTGTGATGCATCAATTCAAGGTCTTGGTTGTGTATTGATGCAACGAGATAAAGTCATAGCTTACGCCTCACGACAACTTAAAGTTCACGAGAAGAACTACACGACACATGATTTAGAGCTGGGAGCGGTTGTTTTCGCACTTAAGTTATGGCGGCATTACCTGTACGGAACCAAGTGCGCCATCTACACCGACCACAGAAGTTTAGAACACATATTCAAACAGAAGGAACTGAATATGCGGCAGCGACGATGGGTCGAGCTGCTGAATGACTACGAGTGCTCTATCAGGTATCACCCGGGCAAGGCCAACGTAGTGGCGGACGCCCTCAGTCGAAAGGACACTACGCCTAAGCGTGTAAGAGCTTTACAACTCACGATCCATTCTAGTCTACCTTCGCAAATACGAGCTGCTCAGATAGAAGCACTGAAACCAGAAAACGTTAGAGCTGAAGCTCTACGCGGGTCAAGGCAACGCTTAGAACGGAAGGAAGACGGTGCTTATTATGTAACAGGACGCATTTGGGTCCCGCACTATGGCGATTTACGAGAACTTGTGATGGATGAAGCGCACAAATCTCGCTACTCGGTACACCCTGGTTCGGACAAGATGTACCACGATATCAAAACTACGTATTGGTGGCCTAGCATGAAGGCCCACATAGCAACTTACGTCAGCAAGTGTTTGACTTGTGCGCGAGTCAAGACGGAATATCAGAAACCTTCAGGCCTACTTCAGCAACCAGAGATACCACAATGGAAATGGGAGCAAATTTCCATGGATTTCGTTACTGGCCTACCTAGATCACAGCGCGGAAACGATACTATCTGGGTGATCGTGGATCGACTCACAAAATCCGCACACTTTTTGGCAATCAAGGAAACGGATAAGTTCTCCACTCTGGCGGAGATATACCTCAAGGAAGTTGTTTCGAGGCACGGGGTGCCCACCTCTATTATCTCTGATCGAGATGCACGTTTTACTTCGGAACTGTGGCAGGCAATGCACAAGTCTTTTGGCTCACGTCTAGATATGAGCACAGCGTATCACCCACAGACGGACGGGCAGTCCGAGCGAACTATTCAGACCTTAGAAGACATGCTTCGTGCATGTGTAATCGACTTTGGCAACAGCTGGGAAAGGCATCTGCCACTCGTGGAATTCTCGTATAATAACAGCTACCACACCAGCATTAAAGCTGCTCCGTTTGAGGCATTGTACGGACGTAAATGCCGGTCACCCCTCTGTTGGGCAGAGGTGGGGGATAGTCAGATCACTGGTCCAGAACATGTGGTAGACACTACTGAGCGGATTGCTCAAATACGACAACGCATGGCGGCCGCCCGTGACCGTCAGAAGGCATACGCCGATAAGGGCAGGAAACCACTTGAGCTCCAGGTTGGGGAGCGGGTATTACTCAAAGTTTCACCCTGGAAGGGTGTGGTTCGTTTTGGTAAACGCGGCAAACTCAACCCACGGTACGTTGGACCTTTTGAGATTCTTGAGAAAATAGGCAAGGTGGCCTACCGACTGAAATTACCAGCAGAACTCGGGGCAGTTCACAACGTTTTCCATGTGTCAAATCTGAAGAAGTGTCTGTCAGATGAGACGCACGTAGTTCCTCTGAAGGAACTTACGATCGACGAACAGTTGAAATTCGTCGAAGAACCTGTCGAAATCACGGACCGGGATGTTAAGGTCCTCAAGAGCACTAGAATACCTCTTGTTCGAGTTCGTTGGAACTCACGTCGCGGCCCAGAGTTTACCTGGGAGCGCGAAGATCGGATGAAACAAAAGTATCCCCAACTGTTTGAGAACAGTACAAACGCTACTGAGGCTGAAGCTACGGAATTTCGGGACGAAATTCCAGATCAACGGGGGGTGGATGTGACACCCCAGGATAACCGGGAAAACCTTACAACTTGACTAGCTTCCTCAGTGAGTGCCATCAAATTTCGGGACGAAATTTCTTTCAACTTGGGGATGATGTGACAACTCGAAATCTAGAACCTTTCGTTGTAACTTGCTTGTATGTTATGTGATTAGTTGGCCGATTGAACTTAATGATAAACGTGAACCTTTTTATGTGATAGGTGCTTGGTTATGTGTGCATTTGTATATATTTGTGTACGTGTTATATGTGACCCGAGAACCCGACACGAAACAACAAAGAACCCGACTCGAGACCATGAGGTCTCGAGTGAACTTGGGCCGAGAACCTTTGGCCGGTTGGGCCTTTGGGCCGTGAACCCCACTCGAAACCCACTAAGGGTGCACATTTGGAACTTGACTATAAATACACCACCCTTAGTTAACTTTGCCATTTGTTGAAACATTACACCCACACACTCTCCTACTTTTCTCTCTAAGCCTTAAGAACACAAACACATTTCCAAGACTCTCGGATCCACTCGGTTGACACAAGAAACTCTCGGATTTGGACTTCGGATCGGCACACACACACACATCACCAACCGGTTAGTGTTCTTGATGTTTTGTTGAATGTTAGTGTGTTCATGTTATGTTTGTATGAGATTATGTGACAATATGTTAAGTTGTTGAGTTATACATAGAAATCGGTTCATGAATGTTCTTGTTATGTGTTGAAAATTTGCATAAATGCTTGATGTTAAAAATGGGTTCATTGTATGTTAAAAAAAAGGTGAATAATGATATTGGTTACACTTGGGTTTGGATCCGAAAAATGGGTGTTTAAACTAAACAAATCGGCTAAGGAGTATGTTTGTCATGTTAGAATGCATGCTAGTAAATCATGTCTTGATGATTGTTCATAGTTGTGGTTGAAATAAGTGTTAAATATGCTATGAACTTGATGAATATGAGTTTGAACATTTGAAGAACACTTTGAATGATAGTTAAGAATGTGAAAACCCTTGTGATTTTGATCCATCTTTGACTAGTAACCTGATTAGGAAAACTGTTAGTGGAATGCTATTGGTAGTTTCCTGATTTGGGCCTGATTATATTGTACTAATGGGACTGATACACCTGCATCAACACGTGAACTTGAAAACGACTGCTACCGACTCGCAATCACGCAGTTGCGACTCGCAACCACAGCGTGATGACTCGAGACCACGCGGTTGCGACTCGCAACCATAGCAGGACAAGCCGAAACCACAGGTTACGAGTCCCGTTGCGACTCGAGACCTTAACATGATGAACCGAGACTACGGTTGCGACACCGGTTGCGACTCGCAACCATCCATGATCAACATACAGCATGACTCGAGACCATGCTTGCGAGTCCGGTTGCGACTCGAGACCACACTTTGGGCCTTAGTTAATGGGCCAGACTGATGGGCTTCTGTGTTAACTGCTTTTACGTGTTTGGGCCTAAGTAGTTGGGCTGAACCTGTGAACCGTATGTGCTACTGTTGACTGTTAACTGTTACTGCTAAACGTGCTTGCCAAACGTGTTGAACATTTGTGCACTACTTGGTTCGAATCTGATTATACGTGATATCCGTGTTAGGACGTTATTGACTACTTGCGACTTGATTGACTTTCTGTGATTAACTGCCGAGCAAACCAAGGTGAGTTCACACCCTTTACAAAGCATGGGATTCCCTGGGTTGGGAACGGGGTTAAGGAACGTGGTTCCTCGTCTACCTTGGGTAGGACGTCAGTGGTTCAGGAATGTGATTCCTCGTCCGGATGGACGGATAAACGTACTAGACTAAAACTCTATCACGAAGTCCCTCCTTTTTGTATCGACTAATCGCCGGGCCAATGGCGAGCGGGTCATTAGTTAGATAGCGCTATTTAGGTCTGACAAGCCTCACACCGTGCCGCAGAGGACGGGCGTGAACTAATGGATCTGGGGCACGTCAATGATGATAGACATTGATGTTTTCAGGGCACATAAACATGACTACAGTCAGCAATCGATACGGTAACGAGTCTAGTATACACATGGGGTAGCCCCCACGGCTGGAGAGCCAGATGATGTACATGGGGTAGCCCCCACGGCCGAAATGCCTGATAACTACATGGGGTAGCCCCCACGGCCGGAGTGCCGGAGTAACTGGGAACGAACATGTCACGTTTTTAAACTATGGGGTAACCCCCACGGCAGGATGCCAGATAAAGTAAACTGTTTTCGAAACAACTAAAACGAACGCCCACCCGTGAACTCACTCAACTAGTTGTTGACTCGTTACTACATGCTTTGCAGGACCATAGGTACTCAGTGGGAGCTTGCATGGAGGAGGATCGTTGTGGGACAGGGATTGCTACAAGACTATGTTAAACTTGAAACTTTTGGAACTTATGTTACAACTTTAAACTTATGCTTCCGCTTACAACTTAAACTTATTTGTTTTGGAACACCAATCGTGTTGGTTAAACTTTTATAATTACTTATATGCTTGTTCAGTATGATTGGTGGCTGGATCCTGGTCAGTCACGCCTCCAAGCGGTAGTACTCCGCAGGTGGGATTTTGGGGGTGTGACACCAATGACGATGTCGAAACTACCCAGAGCTATAGGGATCAGATCGATGGAGAAAGTCTAACCAGCGAGGATAAGATTACAACCCTGAACTATGTGTGTGGCCTCTAGACTTTTACCGTTAGCTAACTCTACGACATGTTTGGGGTTTAAGGGAGTTGGTGCACGTTTTAACATTTGGCTAACTTTGAGAGACATATAACTTGTATCCGCACCCGAATCAAACAAAATAGTAACATAAAATTCGTCGAGAAGAAACTTACCCATAACTACGTTGGGATCATTCCTGGCATCACCCTGCCCCAGCACAAATGCACGTCCCCTAGCTTCGTTGCCATTGTTGTTTCCACCGTTGTTGTTTCCGTTGCCTTGGTTATTATTGTTGTTGTTGTTCTGGTTTCGGTTTAACTGGGGGCAGTGTCTTTTGAAGTGACCTTCCGCGCCACAATGAAAGCATCCCCTGTTGCCCTGTTGCGGATTCTGTTGTGCTTGTTGTTGCTGCTGATTCTGAGTTACAGGCCGTGGGCTCCTACAATCCTTGGCCTCATGACCCATCTTGAGACACCTCTGACAACGACCTTTGTTGCACTGGCCACTGTGGTGTCTGTTACAGTTGTTGCACCTGGGGTGATTTCCACGATAAACTCTCTGCCCGCGACTACCAGAAGACTGCTGACTGGGACTCTGGTAGTGGTCAGTCTTTTGCTGCTGAACCTGAGACTGAACTGTAGCTGAACCCTTGCTGGAATCCCCCTCCCATTTTCTCTTGTTGTCACTGGGAGTAGCAGGAGTAGCAGAAGTGGTAGCGGTAGTAGTAGCGCTGATACGTTTAGGCAGCCTGTTCTGTTCCACTGCCTGATCCGTGAGGCGATGAGCAAGACGCTGAATATCCTGGATGTTGTCGAGGTTAGCCGATGTCACATGGCTCTGAATTTCTGATGCTAGACCCTTGAGGTACAACTCAATGCGCTTGATTGGAGGGTCCACCATAGTTGGACACAAGATGGCCAGTTCGTTTGACTGTTTCGTATAAGCCTCAATTTCCGACCCTGTCATTTTCAGATGATAAAGCTCCACTTCCAACTTGTGGATGTCATCACGTATGCAGTATTCTCGCTTGATGAGCTCCTTAAAGTCATTCCAAGGGGTGGCGTGTCACACCCCAATATTTCCACATATTACCGGTGGGCCCGGTGGGGAGTATCGTGACGTAGTTGATATCATCATTGTCAACACACACAATAATATAGCACAGCGGAAGGCTGGGTAAATAAACTATTACAAACCATACTGTCTGTCGATGTTCGAATACAAGAAAATACAGACTGGAATGTAATAAGATCCACAGGCGGATCATAAAGTACAAAGAAACAAAAACTACAGACTCAGGGTATCTATGGGATTTGCAAGATCCTCTACAACACCCTATAGCTCCAGCCTATTTCGATAAGTACCTGTCAAATCAATCTTTAGGAAAATACGTCAGTATACACTGGTAAATACAATTTAACTGACTCGTTTTGAAAACATTTAAGAAAATTGGTTTAGATGCACAAGGCACAATTCTTTTATAACTTGGGACAATCTTATTAAAATCTTGTATACAGTTTTACATGCTTGTCATACATGTGGGGCCGGTTTGTAAGCCGGACATGATTAACTGACTCACCACTTATAGAACCCACAAAGGAGTTATCCCCAACTTGTGGGTAAATTAATATTTAGCATTTGCATCTGTCGGGTGCATGCCTGCACCCCGTGCATAGTCGTGGCCATTAATAACTTGAATGAGCCAAGGATATCCAGGACACGGTCGTTAACCCCCAAATGTTTATGTTATCAAACAATACAGATTAAAACGGGTTATGCGGATTTATTAAATCACAATCCGACATAATAATCCCATACCCGACCAAGCGGTATTAATATACCGTATCCCAAGCCCGTATAGGGAAATTAAGTTAAAAGTATTTACCTGATGTAGCAGTAAATTCCTAAGATTCTTGAAAGATACTTTTTACCGGAAGCTATAAATCTGTATAGAAGGTTTAATTATCTATTAGGATGCTAATGGGTCTTTACTTAAGTCGGAGACTTAGACCAACTAGCTAGAAAGAAACCTTACGGACCTAACCGGTAGATTAAACGGAGACCGGGATAGAATGTGATTTAGACCCGACAAGCTTGGATACTTGTATAATATGGACAAACTAAATACATTCTGGAAAATGAGGTTTTAATAACTAGGTTAAGCCCGTTTCGGCTATTTTACGTAAACTAGTCACGTAAACCGATCCGAACGCGTAAATGCGTAACGGGTAACCGGACAAACAATAAACAGGTCTTAATCATTATTATGCTCATAATATGTCAATATATCAGTAGTATATCAACATTTATGCCCAAAAAGCAATTTAAACCAAAATAAGTACCAAAAGGGCATTTTGGTAATTTTGATGCTTATAAAAGAATTTATTTATAAAACTGAGTTCCAGGTCTGATTAGATTAGTAAAGACATGTATTTTATTAAGTTACATCAGTAGGATACTTAATATATGGAAAATATACCTTTTATAACCAATTATGCACCGTAGGGGCATTTTGGTAATTTTACATAGGCTTTTAGGGGTTAAAATAAGTTTCTGAGTTTAAAACATTAGCTTACTGTAATATTATGTAAATTAGTTTAAAACATTAGTAGGTTATGAGTTTTATATGATAAATATAGTTTTGACCCATACTAGGTGCTAAAAACGCTAAATATGCGGTTTAAATGGCTAATATGGTAAAGATAGGAAATCTGATATTTTGGTCAGTTTATAGAGTTCAAAATAATACATTTATCATTTAGGATCAGTAGCAAAAAGTTTGGTTTCAAAAAGTTATGTAAAACTCATTTTATGCATGAAAAGGGTAAAATTGGTAATTACCGAAACTAGACTATAATCCTATGTTAAGTTCAGCTTAAAAATAAATAAAAATCTTTAAAAATCCCAAAATATTATTTAACATCAGTAGGTAAAAAGTTTGGTAATAAAAATCGGGTTTAGATGGGCCTTATGCTAATTACGCTTTCTAACTACTAAGAAGTTCCTTAATTACGCTATTGAGCATAACTCCCATTCTAGACCCCAAACTGATGTCAAATTTTCGGGACATGCCTAAATATCAGTAGCAAAGGTTTTAGTTCATTTACATTGCTAAGAATCTCGATTTTATGCAAAAAGGGCGTTTTAGACATTAATGAGCATAATTACGATCAAGAGCATAAATGACAAACGATTAGGCACCATGCAATATAACTTCAGAGAGTTATACTACAATGTAGTATGGTCCTAATGGAAGCTTAAAACGTGGAAGAATTAAGCTTGAATGGGTCAGAACTGGAAGTCATAGCAAAAGTCAAGCTTTTGCGACTTTCGGTTATAATCTGCCCTTAGATGATTAATTGTCGGATTAGGACTGATAAAACATGTTTATATAATCATTACCAAGTCATTAGAATGTTATAATATAATTTAGAACCTCTGGTTTATTAATTAGAATCATTTTTGTCATTTCTGTCCAGTTTGACTTTTTGTCAAACTACTTTGACCCGACAATTAACCAGTCAAACGAGATAATTAGGAGACACCCTTTCAGGGGTTAATCACCTATACTAATGTGGTTTCATAACCACTTTCAATTTGATCAGTGGTTAAGCCACATGTAATTAAAACGAAAGTCAAACTGATTAGGCACTAAGTTTGACTTTTAAGCAATTAAACTAATTAAACAACTTAAAAGAGTAATTAGAAGCTTACTACAGGTCCTAGCAATCTTTTCTACACTTCAAATCTTCTCCAAGTCCTTAGCAAGCTCCAGAGGTAGTCCTTTGAAGTTGTTTACAATTGGTGTGCCAAGAACAATAATCTAGCTCTCCTTATATAGTGAAAGAATTGATCAAGGATTGCTTCCAGGTGTTATTTGAGGCTAGGAGATCAACCCAGGTGTCCAAGCTACTAAAATAAACCGACATATAGCTCCAAACTTCGTTACAAACTAGATTAAGGCGGTGGAGAGCCAAAACCCGCACCTGGCAAGATCATTCTGCCCAGTGAAGGCCGTCACGTAGCGCGACGGCAGAGGGTCTCAGGCTCGCGCTACGCGAGTGCCTGGGTTACCAATTCAACAAGTTTTAAACTGGCAATTTCAGTCCCTGCACGTTTTTAACCCTCTTTAACTCCATTTTTGGCAATCAAGACCCTTGTAACTACTTTCTTGGAGCCCAAGGATGGACAAACAAACCTCGTTAGCCTCGGGTTCGTTAAATTCCTTTATAAACGCAAGTTTCATCAAGTTGACGCTTTTAACCCAAAGTTTAAAAATCATACTTAATGATCTCGGAATCATGTGAAATTTTTATCATACATTCTTGGGAGTATGATTGAATATTACGAAGCTTCGGTTTCACTAAAAGGCCACTCGGAGACCAAGATTCACATATTGACACTTTTAACCCTTGTAATTTATAATCGTCCGATTATTTTCACAAACTACTTCGTATACCGAATCAATCACCCAATTAAGAATATCATCTTCACATGTGGTCATTCAGAGGCCTAAGTTTGACATGTTGACACTTTTAGTCCTTGCGAAAGCATAGTTTCACTGTTGTCACTTTTAGTCCCTTAAATTCAATCTTTCGCATAGTCAGAGTTTAGGACACGTGTCTATGTATAATTGGACACGTTTTTACGTGAGAAAAGATTGCTAGGACCTGTAGTAAGCTTCTAATTACTCTTTTAAGTTGTTTAATTAGTTTAATTGCTTAAAAGTCAAACTTAGTGCCTAATCAGTTTGACTTTCGTTTTAATTACATGTGGCTTAACCACTGATCAAATTGAAAGTGGTTATGAAACCACATTAGTATAGGTGATTAACCCCTGAAAGGGTGTCTCCTAATTATCTCGTTTGACTGGTTAATTGTCGGGTCAAAGTAGTTTGACAAAAAGTCAAACTGGACAGAAATGACAAAAATGATTCTAATTAATAAACCAGAGGTTCTAAATTATATTATAACATTCTAATGACTTGGTAATGATTATATAAACATGTTTTATCAGTCCTAATCCGACAATTAATCATCTAAGGGCAGATTATAACCGAAAGTCGCAAAAGCTTGACTTTTGCTATGACTTCCAGTTCTGACCCATTCAAGCTTAATTATTCCACGTTTTAAGCTTCCATTAGGACCATACTACATTGTAGTATAACTCTCTGAAGTTATATTGCATGGTGCCTAATCGTTTGTCATTTATGCTCTTGATCGTAATTATGCTCATTAATGTCTAAAACGCCCTTTTTGCATAAAATCGAGATTCTTAGCAATGTAAATGAACTAAAACCTTTGCTACTGATATTTAGGCATGTCCCGAAAATTTGACATCAGTTTGGGGTCTAGAATGGGAGTTATGCTCAATAGCGTAATTAAGGAACTTCTTAGTAATTAGAAAGCGTAATTAGCATAAGGCCCATCTAAACCCGATTTTTATTACCAAACTTTTTACCTACTGATGTTAAATAATATTTTGGGATTTTTAAAGATTTTATTTATTTTTAAGCTGAACTTAACATAGGATTATAGTCTAGTTTCGGTAATTACCAATTTTACCCTTTTCATGCATAAAATGAGTTTTACATAACTTTTTGAAACCAAACTTTTTGCTACTGATCCTAAATGATAAATGTATTATTTTGAACTCTATAAACTGACCAAAATATCAGATTTCCTATCTTTACCATATTAGCCCTTTAAACCGCATATTTAGCGTTTTTAGCACCTAGTATGGGTCAAAACTATATTTATCATATAAAACTCATAACCTACTAATGTTTTAAACTAATTTACATAATATTACAGTAAGCTAATGTTTTAAACTCAGAAACTTATTTTAACCCCTAAAAGCCTATGTAAAATTACCAAAATGCCCCTACGGTGCATAATTGGTTATAAAAGGTATATTTTCCATATATTAAGTATCCTACTGATGTAACTTAATAAAATACATGTCTTTACTAATCTAATCAGACCTGGAACTCAGTTTTATAAATAAATTCTTTTATAAGCATCAAAATTACCAAAATGCCCTTTTGGTACTTATTTTGGTTTAAATTGCTTTTTGGGCATAAATGTTGATATACTACTGATATATTGACATATTATGAGCATAATAATGATTAAGACCTGTTTATTGTTTGTCCGGTTACCCGTTACGCATTTACGCGTTCGGATCGGTTTACGTGACTAGTTTACGTAAAATAGCCGAAACGGGCTTAACCTAGTTATTAAAACCTCATTTTCCAGAATGTATTTAGTTTATCCATATTATACAAGTATCCAAGCTTGTCGGGTCTAAATCACATTCTATCCCGGTCTCCGTTTAATCTACCGGTTAGGTCCGTAAGGTTTCTTTCTAGCTAGTTGGTCTAAGTCTCCGACTTAAGTAAAGACCCATTAGCATCCTAATAGATAATTAAACCTTCTATACAGATTTATAGCTTCCGGTAAGAAGTATCTTTCAAGAATCTTAGGAATTTACTGCTACATCAGGTAAATACTTTTAACTTAATTTCCCTATACGGGCTTGGGATACGGTATATTAATACCGCTTGGTCGGGTATGGGATTATTATGTCGGATTGTGATTTAATAAATCCGCATAACCCGATTTAATCTGTATTGTTTGATAACATAAACATTTGGGGGTTAACGACCGTGTCCTGGATATCCTTGGCTCATTCAAGTTATTAATGGCCACGACTATGCACGGGGTGTAGGCATGCACCCGACAGATGCAAATGCTAAATATTAATTTACCCACAAGTTGGGGATAACTCCTTTGTGGGTTCTATAAGTGGTGAGTCAGTTAATCATGTCCGGCTTACAAACCGGCCCCACATGTATGACAAGCATGTAAAACTGTAGACAAGATTTTAATAAGATTGTCCCAAGTTATAAAAGAATTGTGCCTTGTGCATCTAAACCAATTTTCTTAAATGTTTTCAAAACGAGTCAGTTAAATTGTATTTACCAGTGTATACTGACGTATTTTCCTAAAGATTGATTTGACAGGTACTTATCGAAATAGGCTGGAGCTATAGGGTGTTGTAGAGGATCTTGCAAATCCCATAGATACCCTGAGTCTGTAGTTTTTGTTTCTTTGTACTTTATGATCCGCCTGTGGATCTTATTACATTCCAGTCTGTATTTTCTTGTATTCGAACATCGACAGACAGTATGGTTTGTAATAGTTTATTTACCCAGCCTTCCGCTGTGCTATATTATTGTGTGTGTTGACAATGATGATATCAACTACGTCACGATACTCCCCACCGGGCCCACCGGTAATATGTGGAAATATTGGGGTGTGACAGGTTGGTATCAGAGCCAACATTGAGCGAATTAAACACTAACCTTTTGTGTTTAATCTCAATGACACAATAAGCACATTCCTTAGACTCTCGAGTCTAGGCAAATGACCTAGGATGCATCTTTATCTTTCTTTTATTACTTTTTATGTTTTGTTTTATTTTGTTCTCTTGTTCAACAGGAAGTTAACCATCATGCCTCCAAGACTAAGAGGACGTGGCAAGGGTCCCATGCGTGGAGGACCGTCATCTGCAGGACCATCTCACAGACGCACTCCATCGGCGTCTTTTTCCACTTCCGACTCCCGCGATATGTGGGGTCAACCTTTCGAGCCGGCAAGACACTCGGTCTCGCTTAGCTCTTCACCATCTTTTCATCCGTCTTTCGGACCATTTGCTCCAAATGAGCCCGAACACTCTCACCATTCGGACCAATCTCACCACTCGCATAACTCTTTGCAATCTCATTCATTTCATCATTCCGAATTCCCCTACTCTCCAAGACAATTCAACCCAGCCGACTATGTGAACGACTTTCTTGGCTACAACCCGCTGGGCCCTGAGGACCATTTCTCTCAAGAAATGGAGATGGATGACGACCCCGACCCGGAAATGCAAACAGGAACCCCGGGCCACCCTATCAGCATATCTAGTGGGTCACCATTTCAGGGATCTCCTTATCGTGGACCCGACTCCTTCCAAGAGAGGATGGCTACCTATGACTGGTTCTTTACCCCATCTTATCATAGCTCTCCGGCTCAACCACCTTTAGATGATCCTCAACTTCAAGCTGTCTCACCACCACCACTTCCGGTAGAGGAGCCACCGCAGCAGCCACCACAACCACCTCCCGAGCCTCCGAGGCGAAGGAGGAACGCTCGCATGTCCGTTAGAGGAGGACCCCGTTTTAGTTCTCCTCGAGGGTCGAGTTCCTATCCCCCTATTCCCGAGGACCCTCAAATGGGTGGGCCCTCGAATGCGGCACCGGAGGCTGATCCTCCGCAAGCTTCTTATGCACCACCTATGCCGCCTGTGGGATTTGATAACCCAATTCCGGTATACCCAGGTTCTTCCGGGTATAATCCTTATGGAGACCCGTCGGGATATCCATTGGGCTACGGAACCCATGACCCATATCTTACGGCTGCGCAGTATCACCACCTTTATCCTTCTTCTCACCCCCCTGTGCCTCCAACTGACTACCCTATTCAGGGTTATCAGTATCCTCCATATCAGCCACCTCCTTCCCAGCAACTACAGCAGCAGCAACAAAACCAGGAAATCTTGGAAAGGTTGGACAGGGTTGAGCAGAAGACCAAGAAGAACAAGGAGAGGCACAATAGCTTCATGAAGGGTCTTGCCAACCTTATCAAGGGAAAGAAGAAATAAAGGGTTGTTTTTGTTTCTTATTTATTGTAATAATGTCCCTGCGAGGACATTTGTTTGATTTCTGTATCAAGTCCCTGCGTGGACTTATTTTCATTCCTGTTTACCCCTGCGTGGGTAGTTTGTCTTTCTTAAGTCCCGTTTAGGGCAATTGTATTCGTTTCTTTTCGTAATGAAGTTTAGCTTTGGTTTTAATTGTGTATTTTATTACACCATGTTATTTCTTTTCAATTTATAATTGATCTGCCAAAGAAATTCTTAGAGGTATAACCTAGCCAAAGTATTAATTGGCTATGATGGTACAACCTTTTTAAGAAAATAAATCTCTGTTAACATCTGAAAACATGTTAACACTCCTAGCTGTGCGGTACGAGAAACCACACAAACTTCCAAAAAGGTACTTGGACCCTTCCAAGTCATATAAAGCCAAAATGATCAATATGAATCCTGGCTAGAAAATATCAGTGTGATGAATACACCAAGACATCCATTTGAGATGCATGCTTTAAGCAAAGGTGTAAAATGACAATGAATGTATGATTCATAAACTTCTTGTCAAAAAGGCAATGAACTTGGTTCAGACCTTAAAAGATCACTGATATTTGAGATCATTAATTTGAATCTCAACTCGTTTCTGTGACAAGCTTTAAACCAATTTAAATGTCCTTTGAAACGAGTTTAAAGATAAATAAAATGCCTTCTATAACATGGACAGTTGTGAAAATTTCAATCTTTTCCCTGTCCAGTAATATGTAGAAACGCATTATGTAAACATTCAGTTATATTATAAAATGGTCTAAATGGTTTAATAATACCATGACCAATGAATCATCAATGTGATGAACTTATATGTAATTTAAATTACTATTATTGTTTATATTATAGCATCCTGAAATGGCTGGCTCCGACGAAGTAAACAGTCATCCAGCACAGGGCAATACCAGAATTAACATTACTGGTGCAGAATTACAAGCTATGATCACCGCTGCAGTCTCTCAAGCGGTTGATGCTAAATTTAAGGAGCCGAGTATCGTTCGGTCACAAACTCACTCGAAAGCTCATTCTAAATCTCACACTCATAAGAAGAGTGAGTCAGTGCATTCGTCTAACCAGGGTAGTATACCCAAAAGACAGATAGATCTTGAGCCGACCCCTAGGTACGCCAAGGGTTGTACCTACAAATATTTTGTTTCCTGTAAACCGAGGGATTTTACGGGAGAAAAAGGGGCGATAGATTGCATGAAATGGATTGATGAGATGGAGACGGTGATAGACATTAGCGGCTGCGCTAAGGAAGATGTAGTTATGTTCGCCTCCCAATCTTTTAAGGGTGATGCCCTTACGTGGTGGAAAGCACTCGTGCAGTCCACCGGGAAAGTCCATTTGTATAACCTTTCTTGGGAAAAGTTTGTCGATTTGGTTAAGGACACTTATTGTCCTCAACACGAAGTAGAGCGTGTGGAGACTGATTTTCTCACCCTTGTGATGAAGGATCTAGATTGTAGATCCTATGTGACTAGTTTCAACTCCATGTCTAGACTGGTACCGTATTTAGTCACACCTGAGCCCAAGCGCATTGCGCGCTTTATTGGTGGTTTGGCTCCTGAAATTAAAGGAAATGTGAAGGCTTCTAAGCCAACCACCTATAGATCTGTTTTGGATCTGTCATTATCCCTCACTTTGGATGTGGTGAGGAGTAGGGCGAAGAAAAATTCTGAAGAGGGGAAGAGGAAGAGAGAGGATGATCAGTCCTCTCACTCGAATAAGAAAGGAAAAGGGAACTTTAGTTCCAAGAAAGGGCAGTCTGATGACAAGCCCAGATGCAAAACTTGCAATAAAAGACACTTTGGCAAATGCAATCGGGACCCACAGGCCAAACCATGTGGGATTTGCAAGAAGAAAGGGCACAAGTCTGTTGAGTGCCGAAGCATCAAGGATGCAACCTGTTATGGTTGCAATGAAAAGGGGCATATTAAGACCAATTGCCCCAAGAACGCGAAGAAGTCTAAAGAGGCTAAAAAGAACAATGCCAGAGTGTTCCAGATGCAGGCTAGGGAAGCGGTGAATGATGATAAAGTCATAACAGGTACCTTCCTCATCAATAATAATTATGCTAGAGTCTTATTTGATTCCGGTGCTGATAGGTCCTTTGTAGACCATAAGTTCTGTAAGTTGTTAAATTTACCTATTAAGACTCTAGACATAAAATATGAGGTAGAGCTTGCCGATGGTACCTTAGAATCAGTTTCGACTCTTCTGGATGGATGTTCCATAGCTATTAAGAATCATTCTATTCCGTTGTCCCTTCTGCCAATGAAGCTGGCCGGTTTTGATATAGTTTTAGGCATGGATTGGTTGTCGCATAACCAAGCCCAAATTGCCTGTGATAAGAAGCTAGTTACCATCAAAACCCCTTCTAATGAAGTAGTCACTATCCAAGGAGATACACAATATGGATTGCCCGACAATATGTCCATTCTTAAAGTATCTCAGTGCTTGAAAAGTGGATGTATCATTTATGTGGCACAAGTGACTGTGGATAATCCAAAGCCGAAAATCGAAGATATTCCAATCATTTCAGAGTATCCAGATGTCTTTCCTGACGAATTACCTGGATTACCTCCTGAGAGGCAGGTAGAGTTCAGAATAGATATTCTTCCAGGATCTGCGCCTATAGCACGAGCTCCGTACCGCTTAGCGCCTACTGAAATGAAGGAGCTCAGAACTCAGTTAGATGATTTGTTAGATAAAGGTTTCATCCAACCTAGTTCTTCACCTTGGGGAGCTCCTATTCTGTTTGTGAAAAAGAAAGACGGATCAATGCGTTTATGTATTGATTACCGTGAATTGAATAAAGTAACGATCAAGAATCGTTATCCTTTACCCAGGATCGATGACTTGTTCGATCAACTCCAAGGAGCGAGTTACTTCTCAAAGATAGATTTGAGATCTGGGTATCATCAACTTAAGGTTCGAACCGAGGATGTTCCGAAGACAGCATTCAGAACGAGGTATGGACACTTCGAGTTCTTAGTGATGCCTTTTGGGCTCACTAATGCACCTGCAGCATTCATGGATCTCATGAATAGAGTCTGCAAACCATATCTAGATAAGTTTGTCATTGTCTTTATAGATGACATACTTATCTACTCGCGTAGCCAAGAGGAGCACGAAAAGCACCTTTGATGTATTTTAGAACTGCTTCGACAGGAGAAATTATATGCCAAATTCTCTAAGTGTGAATTTTGGCTTCGCAAGGTCCAGTTTCTTGGACATGTGGTCAGTGAACACGGTATTCAGGTGGATCCTGCCAAAGTAGAGGCTGTAATGAATTGGGAAGCACCTAAGACACCTACAGAAATTCGCAGCTTTCTGGGTTTAGCAGGATATTATAGGAGATTCATTGAGAACTTCTCAAGAATAGCTGCACCATTGACTTCCTTGACCCGTAAGAAGGAGAAATTTATCTGGGGTCCCAAGCAGCAGGAATCCTTCGAGACTTTAAAGCAAAGATTGAGCAACGCTCCGGTTTTGTCACTACCGGAAGGAATTGAAGACTTTGTTGTTTACTGCGATGCTTCACACACCGGCATGGGGTGTGTACTTATGCAACGAGGCAATGTGATTGCCTATGCATCGCGACAGCTAAAGGTTCATGAAAAGAACTACACCACTCATGATTTGGAATTGGGTGCTGTAGTATTTGCACTAAAGCTGTGGAGACATTACTTGTATGGAACTAAATGTGTGATCTATTCAGATCACAAAAGTCTCCAACATTTGTTCAATCAAAAAGAACTCAATATGAGACAACGTCGTTGGATGGAAACGTTAAATGATTATGATTGCGAAATTCGCTACCATCCCGGTAAGGCGAATGTGGTCGCAGATGCTTTAAGCCGGAAGGAAAGAGTTAAGCCAATTAGGATCAATGCAAAGAGCATTGAGTTGAAGAATAATTTGAACGAAAGACTGTTGGCTGCACAAAAAGATGCCATGTTGGAAGATAATCTTTTAAATGAAAAGTTAGGTGTAACTGCTGAACAGTTGACACCTGGAAAAGACGGAATTCTTAGGATGAATGGCAGAATTTGGGTTCCTATTCAAGGAGGACTACGGGATGTAATCCTTCAGGAAGCCCACAATTCTAAGTATTCGGTTCACCCGGGAGGTGATAAGATGTATCAAGATTTAAAGGCCAATTATTGGTGGATAGGTTTAAAGAAATCTATTGCCACCCATGTAGCTAAGTGTCTGACATGTGCTCAGATTAAAGCCGAACATCAGAAGCCATCAGGACTTCTACAACAGCCGGAACTTCCCACTTGGAAATGGGAAATGGTAACTATGGACTTTATAACCAAGTTACCCAAAACAAAGCACGGAAATGACACTATATGGGTTATTGTTGATAGACTGACAAAGTCAGCTCATTTCCTGCCCATTAAGGAGACTTATAGCTCCGATAAGTTAGCCCAGTTATATGTCGATAAGATTGTAGCTCTTCATGGAGTACCGGTGGCAATTATCTCTGATAGAGATACTAGATACACCTCTCACTTTTGGAGAAGTTTTCAACAATCATTGGGCTCACGTCTGAATTTTAGTACTGCTTACCATCCTCAGACCGATGGTCAAAGTGAGCGTACTATTCAGACCTTAGAAGACATGCTTCGTGCATGTGTTATGGATTTGGGTGGTAGTTGGGACGACCACCTGCCTTTGATTGAGTTATCCTATAACAATAGTTATCATACCAGCATTCAGGCTGCGCCTTTTGAGGCACTGTATGGTAGAAGATGTAGAACACCTGTCTGTTGGGCCGAAGTGGGAGAAGCTCAGATATCAGGACCTGATATAGTCCTTGAGACAACGGAAAAGATTATTCAAATTCGAGATCGCCTAAAAGCGGCCAGGGATAGGCAGAAAAGCTATGCTAATTTAAGACGAAAGCCTGTAAAGTTTGAAGTAGGCGATAAAGTGTTGTTGAAAGTGTCACCTTGGAAAGGTGTAATGCGTTTTGGTAAAAAGGGGAAGTTGAGCCCCAGATATATCGGACCATTCGAGATCCTCGAATGTGTTGGCAGTGTAGCATATAGGCTAAGACTGCCAGAGGAGCTAAGTGGAATTCATGATGTGTTCCACGTTTGTAATCTCAAGAAATGTTTAGCTGATGAATCTTTAGCAATGTCTCATAAAGACGTGTAAGTTGATAAAAGCTTGAGATTCATTGAGAAGCCTATAGCAATTGAAGATCGGCAAGTCAAGAAGCTCCGAAGAAAGTATGTACCGATAGTAAAAGTTAAATGGGACGCTCGTAGAGGTCCCGAATATACGTGGGAAGTTGAGTCCACTATGAAACAAAAGTACCCTCACTTGTTCCAGTAAATCTCGGGGTCGAGATTTCTTTTAAGGGGGTGAGGATGTAACACCACGTAAAAACATGTCCAATTATACATAGACACGTGTCCTAAACTCTGACTATGCGAAAGATTGAATTTAAGGGACTAAAAGTGACAACAGTGAAACTATGCTTTCGCAAGGACTAAAAGTGTCAACATGTCAAACTTAGGCCTCTGAATGACCACATGTGAAGATGATATTCTTAATTGGGTGATTGATTCGGTATACGAAGTAGTTTGTGAAAATAATCGGACGATTATAAATTACAAGGGTTAAAAGTGTCAATATGTGAATCTTGGTCTCCGAGTGGCCTTTTAGTGAAACCGAAGCTTCGTAATATTCAATCATACTCCCAAGAATGTATGATAAAAATTTCACATGATTCCGAGATCATTAAGTATGATTTTTAAACTTTGGGTTAAAAGCGTCAACTTGATGAAACTTGCGTTTATAAAGGAATTTAACGAACCCGAGGCTAACGAGGTTTGTTTGTCCATCCTTGGGCTCCAAGAAAGTAGTTACAAGGGTCTTGATTGCCAAAAATGGAGTTAAAGAGGGTTAAAAACGTGCAGGGACTGAAATTGCCAGTTTAAAACTTGTTGAACTGGTAACCCAGGCACTCGCGTAGCGCGAGCCTGAGACCCTCTGCCGTCGCGCTACGCGACGGCCTTCGCTGGGCAGAATGATCTTGCCAGGTGCGGGTTTTGGCTCTCCACCGCCTTAATCTAGTTTGTAACGAAGTTTGGAGCTATATGTCGGTTTATTTTAGTAGCTTGGACACCTGGGTTGATCTCCTAGCCTCAAATAACACCTGGAAGCAATCCTTGATCAATTCTTTCACTATATAAGGAGAGCTAGATTATTGTTCTTGGCACACCAATTGTAAACAACTTCAAAGGACTACCTCTGGAGCTTGCTAAGGACTTGGAGAAGATTTGAAGTGTAGAAAAGATTGCTAGGACCTGTAGTAAGCTTCTAATTACTCTTTTAAGTTGTTTAATTAGTTTAATTGCTTAAAAGTCAAACTTAGTGCCTAATCAGTTTGACTTTCGTTTTAATTACATGTGGCTTAACCACTGATCAAATTGAAAGTGGTTATGAAACCACATTAGTATAGGTGATTAACCCCTGAAAGGGTGTCTCCTAATTATCTCGTTTGACTGGTTAATTGTCGGGTCAAAGTAGTTTGACAAAAAGTCAAACTGGACAGAAATGACAAAAATGATTCTAATTAATAAACCAGAGGTTCTAAATTATATTATAACATTCTAATGACTTGGTAATGATTATATAAACATGTTTTATCAGTCCTAATCCGACAATTAATCATCTAAGGGCAGATTATAACCGAAAGTCGCAAAAGCTTGACTTTTGCTATGACTTCCAGTTCTGACCCATTCAAGCTTAATTCTTCCACGTTTTAAGCTTCCATTAGGACCATACTACATTGTAGTATAACTCTCTGAAGTTATATTGCATGGTGCCTAATCGTTTGTCATTTATGCTCTTGATCGTAATTATGCTCATTAATGTCTAAAACGCCCTTTTTGCATAAAATCGAGATTCTTAGCAATGTAAATGAACTAAAACCTTTGCTACTGATATTTAGGCATGTCCCGAAAATTTGACATCAGTTTGGGGTCTAGAATGGGAGTTATGCTCAATAGCGTAATTAAGGAACTTCTTAGTAATTAGAAAGCGTAATTAGCATAAGGCCCATCTAAACCCGATTTTTATTACCAAACTTTTTACCTACTGATGTTAAATAATATTTTGGGATATTTAAAGATTTTTATTTATTTTTAAGCTGAACTTAACATAGGATTATAGTCTAGTTTCGGTAATTACCAATTTTACCCTTTTCAGGCATAAAATGAGTTTTACATAACTTTTTGAAACCAAACTTTTTGCTACTGATCCTAAATGATAAATGTATTATTTTGAACTCTATAAACTGACCAAAATATCAGATTTCCTATCTTTACCATATTAGCCCTTTAAACCGCATATTTAGCGTTTTTAGCACCTAGTATGGGTCAAAACTATATTTATCATATAAAACTCATAACCTACTAATGTTTTAAACTAATTTACATAATATTACAGTAAGCTAATGTTTTAAACTCAGAAACTTATTTTAACCCCTAAAAGCCTATGTAAAATTACCAAAATGCCCCTACGGTGCATAATTGGTTATAAAAGGTATATTTTCCATATATTAAGTATCCTACTGATGTAACTTAATAAAATACATGTCTTTACTAATCTAATCAGACCTGGAACTCAGTTTTATAAATAAATTCTTTTATAAGCATCAAAATTACCAAAATGCCCTTTTGGTACTTATTTTGGTTTAAATTGCTTTTTGGGCATAAATGTTGATATACTACTGATATATTGACATATTATGAGCATAATAATGATTAAGACCTGTTTATTGTTTGTCCGGTTACCCGTTACGCATTTACGCGTTCGGATCGGTTTACGTGACTAGTTTACGTAAAATAGCCGAAACGGGCTTAACCTAGTTATTAAAACCTCATTTTCCAGAATGTATTTAGTTTATCCATATTATACAAGTATCCAAGCTTGTCGGGTCTAAATCACATTCTATCCCGGTCTCCGTTTAATCTACCGGTTAGGTCCGTAAGGTTTCTTTCTAGCTAGTTGGTCTAAGTCTCCGACTTAAGTAAAGACCCATTAGCATCCTAATAGATAATTAAACCTTCTATACAGATTTATAGCTTCCGGTAAAAAGTATCTTTCAAGAATCTTAGGAATTTACTGCTACATCAGGTAAATACTTTTAACTTAATTTCCCTATACGGGCTTGGGATACGGTATATTAATACCGCTTGGTCGGGTATGGGATTATTATGTCGGATTATGATTTAATAAATCCGCATAACCCGTTTTAATCTGTATTGTTTGATAACATAAACATTTGGGGGTTAACGACCGTGTCCTGGATATCCTTGGCTCATTCAAGTTATTAATGGCCACGACTATGCACGGGGTGCAGGCATGCACCCGACAGATGCAAATGCTAAATATTAATTTACCCACAAGTTGGGGATAACTCCTTTGTGGGTTCTATAAGTGGTGAGTCAGTTAATCATGTCCGGCTTACAAACCGGCCCCACATGTATGACAAGCATGTAAAACTGTATACAAGATTTTAATAAGATTGTCCCAAGTTATAAAAGAATTGTGCCTTGTGCATCTAAACCAATTTTCTTAAATGTTTTCAAAACGAGTCAGTTAAATTGTATTTACCAGTGTATACTGACGTATTTTCCTAAAGATTGATTTGACAGGTACTTATCGAAATAGGCTGGAGCTATAGGGTGTTGTAGAGGATCTTGCAAATCCCATAGATACCCTGAGTCTGTAGTTTTTGTTTCTTTGTACTTTATGATCCGCCTGTGGATCTTATTACATTCCAGTCTGTATTTTCTTGTATTCGAACATCGACAGACAGTATGGTTTGTAATAGTTTATTTACCCAGCCTTCCGCTGTGCTATATTATTGTGTGTGTTGACAATGATGATATCAACTACGTCACGATACTCCCCACCGGGCCCACCGGTAATATGTGGAAATATTGGGGTGTGACATGGCGTTAGCAGCTGCCAGCCCTAAAATCTGAACTTGCACGTTCCACCAAGTTAGCACAATTCCTTCTAGAGTACCAGTGGCGTACTTCACCCTGCGAGCCTCAGGGCATTCGCACATTTCAAACACCGACTCGAGCTTTTCAAACCAATGGAGGAGTCCAACTGCTCCTTCAGTGCCACTGAACGTGCTTGGACGACAGTCCATGAAGTTCTTGAAAGTGCAAACAGGTTGCTGAGCGTGTTGACCTATTGTGTACGAATAGGACAAGGTTAAACACAAGCGTTGGTTTAGGAATGTAGGATCTAAAGATCCTAGTGTGAGTCACAACTGCAGGGTATACTACCTGCTTGTGCAGCTGCAAGTGCCGCAGCAACTTGTTCGTTAATGAGAGCCGTCAACTGGGCTTGAGTCATGTTAACGCGTCTACTCATGATCTTCATATCAAAGGGAACATAAGTGAGGGAGGTTCGCGGAAAGTGCGATGACAGAAGAGTGTAAGCACACAAGTGTTCTTTAGCAATAACGAATAGTAGGCAATGTAATCTAGGCATACCACGAGCAAAGTTCTATGTAATTCTAGCATGTAGGCAATAAACATAAACCATATTACCTAGGATGTTGAGTCTTGCACGTGGAGCGAGGCGTCGTTGTGGATCGTTGAGCACTATACTGGTTATAGTCTGGCTTTAATAAAAACGTTTTCCCCATATTAAAACCAAGTTCTTTATAACCAATGGCTCTGATACCAATCTGTCACACCCCCAAAATCCACCCGCGGAGTATCACCGCTTGGGAGCGTGACTGACCAGGATCAAGCCACCAATCATATTGAACATGTAAATAGTAAGTAAGTGTAAATGTAATTCATCACAATACAATTGGTGTTCATTTCAAAACATAGTATAAGTAGCGGAAGCATAGTATGAAAAATCCAACACAAGTGTTAAGTTTAAAGAGTCATAATGTTTTCATCGAAACACCCACAATCCATATCCACAACGACCGCGCCTCCCGTGCAAGCTCCATGAGTACCTATGGTCCTGCAAGGCATGTAACAGAAAGTCAACAACTAGTTGAGCGAGTTCACAGGAAATAAGTTCATAATAGTAAGTTCGTTGCATCACCATGCGTTATAAACTAAGTCAATTGTATGTTCATTTAGTGGGGGCTTCCCATGTGTGTATGTACTAGACTAGAGGTAACCATAAGTGTTCTTCTTAATCCGAGAACAGTAGTACGTACGAGGTTTACGTAGGTTTTACGTAAGTGTCCTTCTTATCCCGAGGACAGTGGTACGCGGGGGTTTACGTAGGTTTTACGTAAGTGTCCTTCATAACCCTAGGACAGTAGTATGCATGAGTTTACGTAGGTTTTACGTAAATGTCCCTCGAACCCTGAGGACAGTAGTAAGCATAAGTATTACGTAGGTTTTATGTAAGGGTCCTTCGCAACCGAGGACGATGGCAGATAGTCTAGTAACAGTGTAATCCAAATAATTCATCAATCCTTTTCCTTCAATCCCATTCCCTACCCACCGGGAATCCCATGCCTTGGTAAGAGTGTGAACTCGCCTTGGTTTGCTCGGTATGTTATTGTGCTTCTAGTGTTAATTAATGGTTAGGTCCGTTACACACGACCTAAGGTACATTGCACATAAACTCGATGTAAGTGTTTACGTTCAATTAGGGTTTACAATTCCTTGGTGTTCAAACAACTGTGTTCCGTGTGATAATTGTTTACAGATTGACATAACATAGATTACACATACATACAGTAACATTCAGTAATACACGATATCATACAGTAACATACAGTGGCATGCAAGGTGTTCTTCATACATGGTTTTGAACTTAGCATTAAACAATAACTAAAACTCAGACCCAAGGATCTTCTAATATACTCGGATCATGTATTATTCATAAACTCAGACCCTGCACCACATACAAACTCGGAACATGCATCACTTGTAAAGCTCAGACTATATATATCATTCAATCAAAACTCAGACCAAACATGCATTAACAAAACTCGGACATTATGCATCCATAAAACTCGGACACGTTGTGCATCAATAAAACTCAGACCATACAAGCAACAAAAGTCGGACCATACACCCCCTCTCAAAACTCGGACCAGTCACCTCCTCTTAAAACTCGGACCTTGTTACTCCTTTACAAAAGTCGGACCAAATAACTCCTTTACACAAAATTCGGACCATGTAAGCATTCATAAAAACTCAGACTATGCATCTCATATAAAATTCGGACCTGAGGATTCCCTTATAAAAATTCGGACCAAGCATTCTTCAAAAATTCGGACCATGAGTCCTTTACAAAATTCGGACTATATAACATTTAATCAAAGTTCGGATCATACTTTATTCATGAAACTCAGACTATACATTACACAATAAAACTCGGACTACACATCATCATCACAAAAGTCGGACTACACATCATGCAAAAATATTCACAACCAAATCACAGTTTCCAATGGAACAGTTACGTTTACGATCAAAACCCTACTTATCATTCTTTGGCAAATGCTGTAAGTAATCAACAATCAACCAATTCTAACATATCAGGCATCCAATTGTCAGGCATTTGATTACACAACTATCCACAAACTATTGCAAAAACAATCAGGTTTTTCAATATACACAGAGTCATTGTTTGTAAAACTAGGGTTTTGCATGAATCACATAATCAAGGATTAACAACAAATAATCATTAAAAGTTTACCTTAGATTGATTCTAGATGGATTGGAAGATCAAGATTGATGCAAGGGAACTTGTGTAGCCAAGAATGCTAGCCAAGAATGATGAGAGGAATGGTTGTAGAGAGAATGATTTGAAGTGCCGTATGATTGAAATTGGTGAGAATGATTAGGGTTAAGGGGTTTTGTTTTATTTTCACTATTACCACTAAACACCCCTAAGTATCATCCTTTACATAAAACACACACACCACATATAATTTACAGTTAAGGCACAAAGTTCTCATGTAAGTCAAATAATGCATAAAGTAGTACATAGTTCCATGAAATGCTAAAGATTGTGTGACCAACTTAATTGTGTTAAGTTAAAGCATTAACCTGAAGTTACGAGTTGTCACAAACATCCTAGATCAATTCCATCCTTGCTTGGACCCTTTGTAAGTGTCCTTTCGTGCCTAGTTTAAATTTTAGCGGTTATAGCCGAAAGGTCAAGCGTTTCGATAAACGCTTTGACTTTTAATCAGTTGAGCCATGGCTCATAGTGAACATGGCTACGTGACCGTAATTAGGTAGGTGATTAACCCTTAAAAGGGCGCCTCCTAATTACCACGTTTACTTAGTTTAATTGTCGGGTCAAATTAAAGTCAAACGGGTTAGTTTTAAATAAAATTCATAACTATTAATATAAAAGTTATGAAATCAGTTTTGCACTCTAATAACTTGGTAAATATTAGTTGAACATGTTTAAACATGATTCAACCCGACAATTCTAAGTATAGGCCCGGTTCGGAGCCGAAAGTCGCGAAAGTTGACTTTTGCTTTGACTTTCAGTTCTGACCCAAATTAGACTTATTTAGATATGCCTTAGGATTCCTTTAGGATCATGTTATAGGTTAATGTAACCCTCTGAGGTTATACAACCTGAATCCTTAGTTATCCTATTCATTTGCAAGTTTCCGTTATATGCCGAATTGTTGACCGTTATGCCCTTTGACATTAAAACGATATTTTTGAAAATGTGAGAGGATAGAAACCTTCACTACTGAATTATAAACTTGTCCATAAAATTTGACATCAGTTTGAGGTCTAGATTAGGAGTTATGCTCAATAGCGTAATTAGAAGCTTCTTTAGTAATTAAATAGCGTAAATTGCATATAGCCTATCTAAACCCAAATTTTTATACAAAACTTTGTACCTACTGTATTAAAATAATATTTTGAGATTTTTAGAAATTTTTATTTAATTTTAGGCTGAGCATAACTTAGTGTTCTAAGCTTAATTCGGCTAATGCCGGTTTGCCCTTTTGGGCTATAAAATGAGTTTTATAAATCCGATTGACCCCAAACCTTTTTCTTCTGATCTAATATGTTTAATAAATTATTTTGAGCCTTTTGGAATTTTAAAAATATCAGCTTTTTATATAAAACCCGGAAATGGCTCCAAATCGCCTTTTTAAGCGTTTTTAACGCATAAGTATGTGCTAGAATCTATTTAAGCATATGAGGTTGAAACCTACTGATGTATTCAGTAAAATTTTATATTTTAAACAGTAGGAGAATATCTTAAGATCAGAATTCCAGTTTTGACCTTTTAAGCATATGTGAAATTACCAAAACGCCCCTGCGGTGTCTAGAATGATTAAGATCGATAAATTTCACATAGGATTAATACCCTACTGTTATAACTTAGTAAATTAAGTATATTTACTGATTTAATCAGACCTGTAACTCAGGTTATTATTTAAACCCTTTTTCACCCTTTAAAATGACCAAAATGCCCTTATGAGGCATAAATTGGGTCTAAAACCATTTGGGGCATAATGGAAGGTATCATTCTGATATCACAACATGTTAAAGGCATATTAACTTAGGAAACTTGTTCATGACTCTTATGGTTACTCGTTACGCATGTTTCGCGTTCGGATCGGTTTATGTAACTAGTTTGCATAATATAACCGAAACGGGTCAAACCTTATCATTTTCACTTCAAAATCCAGAATGTGTTTAGTTTACCCATATTATACAAGTCTCCAAACTTGTCGGGTCTAAATCACATTCTAATCCGGTCTGCGCTTAATCATGCGTTTTGAACCGTATCCTCCTTTAAAACTTACCGGTCTAAGCATAGGCTTAAATAAGACCCGTTAGGAATCTAATAGGTTAATAAAACCTTCGTTCCAGATTAAGAGCCCCAGTAGAAGTACTTGTGCTTGCTGATTTGATATACGGCTGGGATTGAATTTATATTTAGCTCAGGTAAATACTTTTAACTTATTTTTCCTTATACGGGCTTGGGACACGGTATATAAAATACCGCTTGGTCGGGTGTAGAAACCTTTTAATCGGAGATGATTAAATTGCATAATCCCGTTTTAATCTGTATTGCTTGATAACAAATAACATTGGGGTTAATGACCGTGTCCTGGATATCCTTGGCTCATTTAAAAAGTGAATGGCCACAACGTAAGCACAAGGTGTAGGCATAACACCTCCTGTTGCTTATGTAAAGCATATACTCACTCGTAAGGGTGTCTTCTTGTGAGATTATATTTGTGGTGTGTCTATTAATTTTGACCGGCTTGTATTATCACCGACCCTAAATGTTGGACAAACATGTAAATCAGATACAAGATTTTTATTAATAAAATTGTCCCAAATTATAAAATGTTTTTGTGCCTTGTGCATTCAAATCAATTTTCTAAACGTTTTCAAAATGAGTCAGTTAAATTGTATTTACCAGTGTAAACTGATGTATTTTCCAAAAAGGTTGAGTGACAGGTACTGTACGAAATTGGCTGGGAGCTCAGGGCGTTAATAAGGAGTCTTGCCAGTCCTAGATGCCTAAAGTCTGTTGAACAGTTTTTCTTTTATTTTGATCCGCCTGTGGATCTTTTACATACCGTTTGTAATACTTTGATATTTTCATTCGGTTGTAATATAATTATCTTTTGCTTCCGCTGTGCATTTAAATTGTGTGGTTTGACTATGATGATATCAACTACGTCACGATATTCCCCACCCGGCCCACCGGTGACACGTGGAAATTTGGGGTGTGACACTTTGTTAGATCATGAATATGCAAACAAGCACCCAGGTGCTTCCAATCCACTCATGAGACATGAAAGCACTTAAGGGTGTGTCTATTGGCACACCAAACCCTAGTCAAATTAGGGTTTATCTACGCAGCGTATTGGTCAACACGCAGCGTATAGGGTTAAACCTATACGTTGCGTATTGGCCTCTACGCTGCGTAGATAAACCATGGATCTCAGTGCCTGATAACCAATCATTGCACAGAAAACAGGGGTCATATACGCTGCGTATAGGTCTATACGCAACGTATATAAACCATTAGATTTTTTGGGTCATTTTGGTAGGTTTGAGGGATCATTTTTTTCACAAAGTTTAAATACGCTGCGTATAGACCTATACACAGCGTATATAATGGTCTGAAAATGTCTTTTATACCCTTGTGTTGAGGCTATACGAAGCCAAATACAAGGGTAGTTTTGTCAATTTTGTCTAATACGCTGCGTAGGGATCTATACGCAGCGTTTATAAAGCTCCATTTTTGTATTTTTTTTTTGTGTATTCCTTTTTTTTATTTATAAAAAAAGAACATTAATTGTGTGTATTTTGGGGTATTTCCATGTTTATTTATAAAAAAAAACAATATTATTAAAAATAATACAAATATTATTAATTATAAAAATTAAAAATAATACAAATATTAGGTCCCGTATTGACCTCGTATAAGCCTATAAGTGTAATATCGTATCGTATAGGTGTGGTTTAGGTCCCGTATTGACCTCGTATAAGCCTATAAGTGAGATATCGTATCGTATAGGTGTAGTATAGGTCACGTATTGACGTCGTATAAGCCTATAAGTGTGATATCGTATCGTATAACGTAGTATAGGTCACGTATTGACCTCGTATAACCCTATAAGTGTGATATCTTATCGTATAGCGTAGTATATGTCTCGTATATGCCTATATGTGTGATATCGTATCGTATAGATGTAGTATAGGTCACATATTGACCCCGTATAAGCCTATACGCAGTGTATATAAATGGTGAATTTAAAAAAAAACATTTTTAAGTATCGTATCGTATAGTATAAGTCTCGTATAAACCTCGTATAAGTCTCATATATGTCTTGTATTTGCCTATAGGCCTATACGAGACCTATACTATAGTGTCGTATCATATTGTATCGTATCATATAGTGTATATTATCGTATACGGGACAAATATACACCTATAAACCTATACTGGTGTTATATCGTATCGTATATTATCGTATCGTGTTGCATCGTATCATATCGTATAGTGTATAGTATAAGTCTTGTATAGGTTCCATGTAGGTCTTGTATACGCCTATAGGCCTACACGGGAACTAAACCACACCTATAGGCCTATACGGGACATATATACACCTATAGACCTATACGGGTGTTATATTATATCGTATGGTAGTGTATCGTCTTGCATCGTATCGTATAGTGTATAGTATAAGTCTCGTATAGGTTCCATGTAGGTCTTGTATACGCCTATAGGCCTACACGGGAACTAAACCACACCTATAGGCCTATACAGGACATATATACACCTATAGACCTATACGGGTGTTTATCGTATCGTATAGTAGCGTATCGTGTTGCATCGTATCGTATAGTGTATAGTATAAGTCTCGTATAGGTTCCATGTAGGTCTTGTATACGCCTATTGGCCTACACGGGACATATATACACCTATAGACCTATACGGGTGTTATATCATATCGTATAGTAGCGTATCGTGTTGCATCGTATCGTATAGTATATAGTATAAGTCTCGTATAGGTTCCATGTAGGTCTTCTATACGCCTATAGGCCTACACGGGAACTAAACCACACCTATAGGCCTATACGGGACATATATACACCTATAGACCTATACGGATGTATATACACCTATAGACCTATACAGGTGTTATATCGTTTCGTATATTATCGTATCGTATAGTGGATAGTATAACTCTCGTATAGGTCTACACGGGACCTGAACCACACCTATAGGCCTATACGGGACATATATACACCTATAGACCTATACGGGACATATTTGTATTATTTACCAATAATATTGTTTTTTTCTAAATAATTTTATTTTTTAATTTTTATAATTCATCATAGTTGTATTATTTTTAATTTTTATAATTCATAATTGTATTATTTACCAATAATATTGTTTTTTTATAAATAATTTTCTTTCTTTTTATAAATAATTCACTACAAGAAAATAAAGTTAATGCAACCCTAAGAAAGTGTTGCATTAGGCCTTGAAAAGGTTGCCTTAGGCCTAATGTAACCTTTTATCAAGGGCTGCATTAGGTGAAGTTGCATTAGACCTAATGCAACCTTTTTATTAGATAATGCAACTTTTTTTTAAAGAGTTGCATTTACTATTCAAATGCAACCTTTTTGTGATGCAACCTTTTTACATGTTAATGCAACTTTTTTTAATTTTAAATGCAACTTTTCTAATACTCAAGTTCAACCTTTATTACCTCATATGCAACATTTGCTACACTAAAATGCAACATTTGTTAAACTCAAATGCAACCTTTTTAGAGTCAAGTGCAACTCTATAGCATTATTATTTGAAATACTAAAATTTCTATTAGTATGCACTAGTATTTTAAAAACACCAACATAATAATAACATAATTATATAAGATTATCTTATATCGTAATATAACATGTGTCCAAAATCAAAAGAACAATGTAATCATAATAAAGTTGTGAAGTACAATGATAAAAAGTAACGAAAACCTCCTAATCATCTCTAAGATCCTATAATACTCCATTAGGTAGCTTTTTCATAATACTTCGCATCGTAACTTCAAAGTTAGCTTGTTGTTTGTCATAATCTTTCTACATAGCTTCTAGCTTAGGTTTTTTTTCATGTGATGGCCCTTTCAACTTCTTTTCGCATTGTTGTGTTCTTTCAACTTCAAAGACTCGCGTTGAATGATTCCATAAACCCACCCGAAATTATGTATGATTCCACGCCACCATCCATTTTTTCATCATTATTTTAGGAATACATCCGCCATAAATCAAAGGTAGCGGTCTGTAAAATCATCAACCAAAGCACTTCCATCTCCTGGAGGTTTGAAGTTCTTCAATTGTTCCTATAAAAGAAAATAAGAAAAGATTTTATAAAAACATGATTCAATAAACCATCAATACAAGTTGCTTGTTGAAAACAACGTAAAACAATAACAAGCAACTGACTTTTTAAAAGTCAACCCATACAGGATACGTCATACAAAATTCTCAAAACGAAAAACTAAAAAGAACTTACAAATCACCGTGTCATCGTATGCTCACCCCTTGTTTCTTGTAGGAGCACCTTCAAACATTTTGGTTTAACTATGTAATTCCTTGTTTGAGTCATCATTTCTCTGTATTAATGGTAACATATATCAATAGAAGAATCAGCATCTTGAACAGTAAAAAACACAAACCACGAGCAAAATAAAGGCGTATTACCATCTCTTCACTTCTTCGCGAATTCTAGCAAAATTTTTTGGGTCGGCTGTGTGCATGCTTTTTTGAGACATGCACATTTCCTTAAGACGTGAACAACGATTCTGGATACACATTAATATAAACGACTTAGCTAATAGAAAACTCTAAATAGAAAATATTAGTCATAAATAAATTGTCTAGAATGAATTTGCAATCCTTTTTAATCCCAGATCTGTTATTCAAGTGGTATCCTTTTTGTTCTGTTGAAGTATAAATAGTATACTTTCCCATACTTATTGACTTCACTTTGTACACTTTGATTTTGCTTGCATTTGTTTGCCATTAGAACTGCAAAAAAGATGTTGGTGCTGATGTGAAGAACAAATAAAAATTGTATGTAATGATCACTAAGCAAAGATAAAAAATCCGAGTTCCTCATCCGAGCACGGCCTCGAGATTGGATAAAGCTACAAACTGTTGTCGAAAGGTCGAATCTAATAACAAGATTGCAACTCTGAACATCCAAACCTTCTTCAAAAATGGATGTTGCAACAATGATATTGACCTACAAAAAAGTCAACATTTGATTATCTGTCAATTTATGCTGCATGTGCATGCCACATTGCATCTGATTTGACCTTTAATAATTTTTTACACAAAAACATTTCTTTCTAATTTTTACTTAGTTTTCTAAATTTACTTTTTTATTAATTTTGTTCCTGTAAGTATATATGCTTCTGACGTTTTATATAGGCTAAAATGAGGTTGGCTGCTACAATTTATAACAAATTGTCAGTTGGTTTCTATTTCACGCCAAACCAAAAAGGGTTCCAAAACTACAGGTGCGAAACGGCTCGTATTCGCAGGTTGACGTGTTCAATTGGGGCTAATACGCAAGCATGGTTTTAAAAAACGTTTGAGGCGTGCGCCTCAAGGCGCGCCTCGAGGCGAAACTGCCAAAAAACGAGTCTGAGGTGCGCCTCATGGTGTTTTTAATGTGTATGCGCCTCAGAGGGGCTGAGGCGCTAAGAAAGCTGCGCCTCAGGGCATTTTGATAGCTGTTTTTGATGTTTTTGACTTTTTGTGTCAATTTCAAGCATTTCATGTCTTTTTTAAGTGTATTTTTTATTATTTTGATGAATCTGATGATGAAATTAGTTAGTATTATTATTTTTATAATATATGTAATTTTATATTTATTTATTAATACTGCCTCGGCCTTACGCCTCGTTTCGCCTGGAGGCTTACGCCTCGTGAGGCGAAGGGAAAACGCCTCGAAACTCGTTTCCGTTCTTTTAAACCTTGTTCGCAAGGGAAAATGTCGGAGGATTTGCCTGGATCTTATGGGTTTGCTGTTACTTATACTAAGCAAACCAACATAGATGTTGAAAATCAAAATGACTTAAATTGTCATGTAAAGTCAACCAGTACAGAAAAAGGATACAAAGAAAAATGTGTTCCTTTAGTTGTGCTTCCATTAACTGTTTTCACTTTGCTCTTCTCCCTATACTAAAATAAAAAAATTCACAAAACTAAAGAAAACACTATCCAGTATCCACTTGGTGGATAAAAACCAATGTTATAATAATAATAATAATCGTATAGAGAATTCAGCACTAGAAGTATAAAGAAATGTATAAGGGGATATATGGATTTAGGGCAATAGAACATGATACAAGTTGATTGATGTAAAACTTATCTCCAAACGGTGCTCCAAACGGCTTAAATTTTATCAATTGGAAGTTTAAACACCCGAATTAAACACCGTTTCCGACATTTGGAACACCGTTTCCAGGTAAGTTTTACATCAATCAACTCGTATCCTCGAAATTTGGAAAAAAAACTTAACTCCGTTAAATTTGTTTATAATGGAGATGCAGTGAGAAAAAAAATACTTAAAGGGTGGGAATGCTAGTGGTAATATTCAAAGGTGATAGTGCTAATGGCCAACCACCTCTAGGTGAGATTATTATTAAAGTCCAATTTCCTCTTATTTTAATTGGTGCTCGTTTGTTTTTGTTTACGCTTATTCGCTTATATTCATGCGTGTTCGTTCGTTTATGCTTGTGAACCGTCTGTTATGTGTATTCTTTATGTTATATAGTCTATCAAGAAAATAAATCTCATAATCGAAACATAAAGTAACAAAAAAATCTCATTAGACATATGTTTTCTCTCTCGGATGGTTACATATAAAATGAAGAGTGAACATAATTAAAATTGTAATCTAGAGTTCAACATTTTTAGTTTCGGGAGATTTAAGAGGGAAATTACAATGCCCATACATGTTGCAAACCCCTTGGATCTCCGTACCGCGTAGCATACGAATGTATCCCTTCTCTCCCCATCCTTCGCCCCACGAGTTCTTAACAATCCAGTACTTGGTTCCGTCAGGATCCTGATCGTATCCAACTATCAACATCGCGTGCATCAGCTCCATTCCACATGGTCCACTATAAATTCCCTAAACACCATGAACTATTAAACAACATACCGATAACAAATGAACGATGCGTGATTGAAATGTTACCTCTTTGTAGAACATGAAACCGTCACCGCCAGGATCCATTTGAAAAGTTACAGGCTGATGTGCCACTGCTTTCAATAGCGCTTCTTCATCGTGTTCTGGCAAATACTCGGTTCCATCAACAGTTACCGAGTGATGACCATACTGGTTTGAAAACACAGATTGTTAGAATCAAATACACATAACTTTTAACGTGCGAATGATACAAAAAACTAAAGTATGTTCAACTAGAAGAATTATTATTACGGTACAGTTTTAAAGTAGCGTTAATATTACTCTAGTTGATCTGTTGTAGAGTAATAAGTATCACACTTCAACAAAATGAACTATAGCATTTATTATTATGCATTTACGCTACTTCAAAAAGGTAGTGTAATAATACTTATAGTGGTTCGAACATAATTGCTATTTGTACAATTCGTATGTTAAAAGCTGTTTGTACTTGATATAACAAGCATTGTAATCTAGTTATCTATACTATATTCATTAGTTTTGTTTGTACCTTAGATGTATCGCATATTTCCCTTTTACCTACATAAGGGTAGAACTCATCTGTAGCTATACCTCCATGCTCTTTGACGAAAGTAAATACGCCACAGACCTGCCCTCCGTCGCAATGGAAGGTTCTGTCGCTCGAATCACAATCAAGAAGTTGTTGTTCTGATAATGATAAGAGTTGACCTGTTCTGATGGCGTTTATTCCTTCAATTGCACCCACCGCAGCAAATGCGAAACAACTTCCTGTAAACTCGACACCAAAATTGTTTGTAACTATGTGTGCTAAGTATGGTTACAAAAATATAACATCATTGTTTTGAATATAGATAATTGTTTGTGTTATATATGGTTAAAAGAGATATATATAACATTACCAATTTGAGTATAGATAATTGTTTGTGTTAAATACGGTTACAAAAATATTTGTTTTTGAACTGCAATTTTTTTTAATCTCTGTTGTCTGTGGGACTTGAATTCAAGACTTTCCCTTTCTAAACACATGTGTTTAAAGGCTTTGTCTTTGTCAATGGACCATCACCCCATTGGTTGATTAGAAGAATATAACGTTAGTGTTTTGAATATATAGATAATTGTTTGTGTTAAATATGGTTACAGGAGCATATCACTACAAGGGTAATCTAAAGTTACTATTTTATGTATTAATTTCAATATAATATGTAATTAACCAATCTTACTTATAGAGACAAAGGGTGGTGTTAAATTTACCCTCTTCTCTCACAAACTTGGGAGAGGGCCCACCCCAAAAGACTAACTTGTATGTAAATGAGACAAAACGTGTTACCGCACTGTCCTTGATTTTTCATAGGGGTGACAGCGTTATGTTCCCTCCAATCCATCCTCGGTGGAATAGCGTTTATATCGATATCATTATAACTGGAACTCAAGTTGGTCTTACGAATCCCGTGAAGAGCAATGAAGTGGCCACCCTTCGAGTCGGCATGGGTTTTCCTAAACTCATGGTGAGTCATGGTAGCAAACTCGTTTATTTGCAACTTGTATCCCAGGTTCATCTTGTTTTTCTTGTGAATATTTCGTACGTTGTGCTTGAATACATTGAACCGTTGGGGGCTTCTATCGGTCACTTTGTGGTGTTCTCGCCACCTGTCGTACAACCCTTGGAATCCCTCCTCCGATTCGAGTTCTTGCTCATGGTAATTGAAGCTTTCCACAACTCCTAGTATCAAGACCAAAGAAAGTGAAAAAAATATAAAATTGTTGATCTTCATTTGGAGGAAAATGGTGTAAGAAATGAGATTGTTATGATCCAAGTAGTACGCATTTAAAAGTGCTTATTCTTGCTTGTTTTTAGGATTTATATGTGGAGGTTTTTTTATGGTGTCAATGGAATGTATGGATGGATGGTTAAGCTGATTTGAATGTAAAACTAACTAAATTTAAATAAAGGATACCTAGATACCTTTTGAAAAAGCAAATATTAAAAACTAATGCATTTATATATAAAAATAAATAGTAAAAGTTGTGTATGCCACCAACTTTGCATAATGTATGTATACGTAATTTGTTTACATATGCATTAATAAAAAAAGCAAGTAAAGTTACACCTATATAGGTTTAATACATTATGATTTTATAATTCCAATTATGTTAGTTATATAAAAGTTGTAACATTATCTTAACAACATGAAAACAAAGTTAAATGATTAATTATATATTATTATTATTATTCATTGTCGTCTTAACTATATATTCATTATTAAAAATAATACAAATATTATTAATTATAAAAATTAAAAATAATACAAATATTAGGTCCCGTATTGACCTCGTATAAGCCTATAAGTGTAATATCGAATCGTATAGGTGTGGTTTAGGTCCCATATTGACCTCGTATAAGCCTATAAGTGAGATATCGTATCGTATAGGTGTAGTATAGGTCACGTATTGACGTCGTATAAGCCTATAAGTGTGATATCGTATCGTATAACGTAGTATAGGTCACGTATTGACCTCGTATAAGCCTATAAGTGTGATATCGTATCGTATAGCGTAGTATATGTCTCGTATATGCCTATATGTGTGATATCGTATCGTATAGATGTAGTATAGGTCACATATTGACCCCGTATAAGCCTATACGCAGTGTATATAAATGGTGAATTTAAAAAAAAAAACATTTTTAAGTATCGTATCGTATAGTATAAGTCTCGTATAAACCTCGTATAAGTCTCATATATGTCTTGTATTTGCCTATAGGCCTATACGAGACCTATACTATAGTGTCGTATCATATTGTATCGTATCATATAGTGTATATTATCGTATACGGGACAAATATACACCTATAAACCTATACTGGTGTTATATCGTATCGTATATTATCGTATCGTGTTGCATCGTATCATATCGTATAGTGTATAGTATAAGTCTTGTATAGGTTCCATGTAGGTCTTGTATACGCCTATTGGCCTACACGGGACATATATACACCTATAGACCTATACGGGTGTTATATCATATCGTATAGTAGCGTATCGTGTTGCATCGTATCGTATAGTATATAGTATAAGTCTCGTATAGGTTCCATGTAGGTCTTCTATACGCCTATAGGCCTACACGGGAACTAAACCACACCTATAGGCCTATACGGGACATATATACACCTATAGACCTATACGGATGTATATACACCTATAGACCTATACGGGTGTTATATCGTTTCGTATATTATCGTATCGTATAGTGGATAGTATAACTCTCGTATAGGTCTACACGGGACCTAAACCACACCTATAGGCCTATACGGGACATATATACACCTATAGACCTATACGGGACATATTTGTATTATTTACCAATAATATTGTTTTTTTCTAAATAATTTTCTTTTTTAATTTTTATAATTCATCATAGTTGTATTATTTTTAATTTTTATAATTCATAATTGTATTATTTACCAATAATATTGTTTTTTTATAAATAATTTTCTTTCTTTTTATAAATAATTAAACAAAGGAATACAAAAAAAAATACAAAAATTGAGTTTTATATACGTTGCGTATAGGTCCCTACGCAGCGTATATAAACCCTTGTTTTCTGTGCAATGATTGCTGAATCTCTGAAATCCATGGTTTATATACGCTGAGTATAGGTCTATACGTAGCGTATAGGGTTAACCTCCTATACGCTGCGTATAGACCTATACTCAGCGTATAGGGTTAACCTCCTATACGCTGCGTATAAACCTATACTCAGCGTAGGTAAACCCTAAGTGTGCAGATAGGCAAACTGGGTGTGCAGATAGTTAGGGCCGCACTTAATCCTGTTAGATCATCTGAGTTGCATGTGAGATTAACCACAAGAACTGGATCTTGAAAAGAGACCAAAACAACAATCAAAAGTACCAAAATCTCCAATATCAGCCATTTCTGTAAATATAAACAACAAGAAAACAAGATTATGAAAAAACGGTGTAAACTTTAAGGTTAAAGAACAAAACCCATTTGAGGAATCCAGATTTCTTGTATTGTTATGCAAGTTCAGTTAATCTGTTATTTATTTTAATTTCTCTTGACCTTTATGATTATAACCTTCATCTCGATAATTATTTCTAGGTAATTAACCGCTAGTAACACATGAGCTTGATTCTTACATTAATGGTATGATTTGTTGGTTCAACCATAGGTAATTAACCGTCTAGTTTAATAGACTCAATAAGACCAGTTATGCAGCCAGTTGTTAACGTGACCTCTGTGAGAGTGGTGTTTTCAGCGTAAACACTAATGAAAGTCACCAATGATGCAATCCTACTTGTCTTTTTTCTCATTTTCAAAATGCATATTAGGTAGAAGAGTTTTGAGCTTTGACTAGAGAAAATTTACCACCTAACCAGGAATCATTCCAAATGTTGAAAGAAAGCCGGTGCCTACTTTAATGTTGTTGTATTTGAAAAATAGCTTTATTATCTTTTTAGTATAATGAATATACATCATGAACTTGACGTACAATATGAATCTTGAAAACTTATATGATGCTTAATTATATGATATGAATTAGTATTTTAAATGTATGCGCATATAATGTATATATGTGTGGGCCCTCAGGAGAAAAAGTCAATTTGCACTAATTTTAACGTTATTTTACTAATTTAGTGAAAATAATGTTAAAAGTGGCGGACGGTTAATCATGCATCATGTGGTGGCGTTGATAGCCGAAAAACAAGGGGTTACATGCACTAATCGGCATTTGCCCCGTTAGATTGCTAAGTGTTATGTGCCTTATGTCCAAGGTTGTTTGATAGAAAACTACTATCGAGCTAGGGTCTCACTAGAGGTCGTCTCTCTATTCCTACGGGGTAGAGGTAAGCCTGTCTACATCTTACCCTCCTTAGACCCTACTTTAGCTTTGTTATTAGTGTGATTTACTGAGTATGATAATGATGAAGAATTAGTATTTTCAATATTTTTGTAATATGCTAATAAAAATAAATAATTAAAAGACAAAACATAATTATATTTATATCAGATTTAAAATAAACAATGAGAGTTATAAATATAATGCATTCTAATCACAAATCTTATATAGTAAAATAGTGGCTTTCTTCGAAAGGTTGAGGGCTCGAACCTCACCCTGCAGAATAGTGTAGAAGTAAAAGTAGATTTGATTGTTGTTTAAAAGCAATTAAAGCAAGTAATTAGAGTTAATTGTCATTTTAGTCTCTGTGGTTTGAACCAATTTGCCAGTTTAGTCCAAAGGTTTCATTTTTAACATCTGGATCCAAAAAATTTTCATCGTTGCCATTTTGATCCAACTGACTTAACTCCATTCATATGTGTTAAGTCTACCAAGGGCATTTTAGTCATTTCAATTTTCATTTAATTAACCCTTTATTCTTTATTGTTTAAAAAGATTAATGAAAGGGTATTTCAGTAATTTTATAAATCTAACTATTAAATTATTTGTTATTAATTCCTAAATTCAATTTTAATCAATTTCGTTAAATCATTAAATTCTTAAATCTATTTTATGTATCCTCAAACAATCTGTTCATTCAAAAAAGAAAATTAAAACTTCTGTAGATCACCTTTCTTTACCAACAACCCCTCCCTTCACTCTGCTGCTAATTGACTACCACCACCACCACTATTTGCCATTACCTCCAAACCGCCATCACCATTATCACCATCGCCACCGGACCTCACCACCACCCTCCCTTCCACACCCCTTCTCTCTCTCTCTCTCTATACCTTCTCAACCACCACCAACCACCCACCACCTCTGCCACTATCACCACCCACTCCAGATGTTCCCTCTCTCACTCTCAATCTCTCTCTCTCTCTCTCTCTCTCTCTCTCTCTCTAACCTGGCCCCCTTTTCATCAAAAGATTTCATCTACCAAAACAAACCCTAGAATCAAACCCCAACTTGTATATTCAAAATCCCCAAATTTTAAAAAGAAATCAAGAACAAATCATACAATACAGAGCTAAGAGAGGTGGTCATGGTGGCGGTTCGAAGCTCTGCCGCCACACCCAATAGCAGCGACGGTGGTGTAACAACCGTTTTTGAGTGGCGGCAGTGTCAAATCTAGGGCTCCGACCAGGAACCAACTTTCCGGCTTGTGCCTTTCTCTTGCGCCGACGGTGGTGTAACAGCCGTTTTAGGGTTCCGGCCAGGAACAAACCTGTGGGGCTTAGGGTGGGGTGGCTGTGGTGGTGGTCATCCATGCTCGTGTGGAGTGGGCGGGGGTGGCTGATGGTGGTGATGTCGGCTAGTGGTCAGGTGGTAGCGGTTGGTTGTGGTGATGGTGTTTGTTGATGATGGAGAGGAGAATGAGTATAGAGAGAGAGGAAAAGTCAGAGTGTATTTTCTGTGTTTTGTTTATATATATATAAACTCCATCCTATCTTTAATGTTTTTAAACAATAAAGAATAAAGGGCTAATTAAAAGAAAAATGAAATGACTAAAATGCCCTTGGCAGACTTAACACATATGGATGGAGTTAAGTCAGTTGGAGCAAAATGGCAACGATGAAACCTCTTTGGATCCAGATGTTAAAAATGAAACCTTTGGACTAAACTAGCAAATTGACTCAAACCACAGGGACTAAAATGACAATTAACTCCAAGTAATTACAATTTTCCCCTTAAATTTAATGGTCGGGGCTTTAGAAATTTCACCTACCAGGCTACCACAAGTTATTCAATGGGGTGGTGGTCCATTAGCAAATACAAAGCCTTTAAAACACTAAAGTCAGGAAGGGAAAGGTTTTGGGTTCAAGTCCCACAGACGACAGAGGATTATAGAAATTAGCCGTTAAAAAAAAAACCATATTGATCATATTGTACTACAAATTATTAAATATGTTTCTTAAAGCATGTGAAATCAAGTTTTCTTATTAACTTTTTGAATGAGTAATGCTGACTTCTATAATTTTTTATACGAGTAAACATGACAAATTCAATAGAAATGTTGATTTAGTAACTACTTGGGTCCACCTCTGTTTCCAGGAAGAAGACTCATTTTTTCATTCGACTATAATCCTTTTATATCATCATCCATCTATGTTCATCCATGTTAATTGCTACTTTTTTTTAATTCTTCCATAATTATGTTCTTTGAAACTGGGGATGGCAAAGAGTGAACCATTTGCCTCCTCCGTACAATCCGCACAACCGTGTCATCACTTCGAATTTCCTGAAATTTTGTTAGCAACAGAAAACTTCGCTGAATCATTAGTAATTGGAAGTGGAGGTTTTGGGAACGTTTACAAAGGTAACTTAATCTATGGATCAAGTCTTTTCGTTGCTGCCATTAAACGTTTGGATTCAATGTCCAATCAAGGGGCAGCGGAGTTCTGGGCAGAAGTTGAAATGCTTTCTAGGTTACGCCATTGTAATCTTGTGTCTTTGATTGGTTATTGTAATTATGAAAAAGAGATGATACTTGTGTATGAATATATGCACAATGGAACACTTGATGATCATCTACATAAACTTCGCACCCCTCTTTCCTGGCTTCAACGGCTCAACATCTGCATAGGTGCCAGTCGTGGGTTACACTACTTGCACACCGGCACAGGGATTACATCTGGTATTATACATCGCGATGTCAAGAGTTCTAATATTTTATTACATGAAAGTTGGGCAGCTAAAATTTCGGACTTTGGGTTGTCAAAAATTGGCCCAACGAATCAACCATCCACTTATGTAAACACACTTATTAAAGGCACTTTTGGGTACTTGGATCCCAATTACTTCACAACTGGAAAGCTTACAAGGAAGTCTGATGTGTACGCTTTTGGGGTGGTTTTGCTGGAAGTGTTGTGTAGGAAGCGTGCAGTGGACAGAAGTCTAGATGAGGAGGAATGGGGTTTAGTGACATGGGTTCAAGATTCTATCAAAGATGGGAACTTAAAGCGTATAATTGATTCGGATGTAAGGGATGAAATATCGCCCAAATGTTTGAAGGAATTTGTTAGTATTGCAGAGAGGTGTTTACACAACAGTCCAAGACAACGACCTACCATGGCTGAGGTTTTGGTCGGTCTTGAGTCTGTACTAGTTTTACAAGAGAAATTCAATAAATCACTACAAGCTACAAGTAGAACAATATTGAGTAGAATGGTTAATGTGCTTCCTTTCATCTCCAAAGGAGAAAATTCTGGTATTTTCTTGCTCCTCTTGAATTGTGTAGATATATTCTTTATATTTTTGTGTACCACTCTTTTCATATCAATAAAAACATATATATACCATATAATGCGTCGTAAGCAAAAGATTATTGATGTTCATTTTTCTTGGGTTATTGAGTAGTTTACTTTGTATCTAGTATTTTGTTTGAACACTTCCATCATGGACCTTTGAGTTTGTTTTATGTTTTCTAAATTCTTACAACTTAAGGGTTGCTCCTCAGTGTATGACATATAATAATGACTGGAACCCTGAAGTTCATCTGCAATGAGATCATTGATTGAGAAGTTATAGAGGCCATAGTTTCTCTTATTAAACTATGCATAATCTTTTTACAACATGTTAGTGGTGTATATATTCTCTTATGTTGAAACTAAGTATATTCGAGTTCGTCAAATCGGCTATGCTAGCCTATGGGACTGTTAGCGGAAGTCGTTGATCATTATATTCATTATGATGAGGTTTTGGTGTTTTGGCACGAAACAGGGGATTACTCACATGATTAGAAGACATGATGTAATAGTGGAATTGAGAGGAAAATGGACATACAATAAACTGAATTATGAATGTCTTGGTAACCGGTAATTATTGCCGGTAAACCCTATATATATGTCTTCACTAGAACGGTTATACGAGTAGTTATGTTTGGCGGGAATAACCGCTTGTTTGAAACGGTATTATCCGACCAACATACCTATTCAATTCTATCCGTCCATTTACATACATATCTAATAAGTATAAGTTTAATACATACAATAAATATAATTATGTTTATATATATAACTAATACTCTCCCCTAAACATAATTAGGTTTAAGGGAGGTCTTGATGACACTGTAATTAGCTTCAGTGATTGCTTTCTTTGCCCTTGTGAAATCGAACCTTTTCCTTTGCTTCAGTTTCTTGATTCCATGCCAGTCACCGCCACCATAAAATGCATAATGATCTTCAGCTATGTCTTGAGTGGCTTCCGATTGTTCTTGTAATCCTGCATCTGTCTGATCTGTAAACAAGGCATATTGTTTTACTTCCTTCTCCACCGCTCCAGAACTACTCGAACATTCAGCCATTTCCGATTGACCTGCACTAGTTATATCTTTCTTATCGCCTTCACTCATGCACTGCCTGGGATCCACCACCTTTTCTTCCTCTATTCCGATTGCTTTTTCCTGTGTTAACTTGAACTTGTAGTAGTATACAAGTACGTCCAAATACATAGCGTATATCAGACGCATGTATTCACCATCCTCATACTCGAATCCTGTGTCTTTTGCTATCATTGACCACATACCATTCTCTGTGATTCGCCGATGGCCCCCTTCTCTCTTTACTGCCATATACAGGTCTAATAATCCCACTTTCCGATTGTTTGTTGCATATGCCGGTAACGGTCTTGATTGAATCTCCAGTTTTTCTTTAATAAACCACTCTATCATGTTTTCAAAAACAGTTTCAAGATAGCATTTATACTTGATGACATAGTCTTCATCTTCAAGCATGTGTAATAAGGCCTTGCAATCTTGAAAATCTTTGAAGACCATTGCTTGTAAAATCAGAATATTCCAGTCCGGTTCGTTGGTTGAAATATTCAAATTTTCGAAGTATTCATTTAGAAATTCTGTTTTGAATTTCTCATGATCGGAATTCTTACTAACCACATATTGTTTTTCTAATTCTCCGATCTCTTCCTCTTTCGTTTAACCGGTATGATTGTTCCTTTTATTGTATATAGGAACACTAAATGTTGGAAATATTTTACATACATCACCCATAAACTTTACTGTAAATCCTTGAATCATTAGTTGATCGAGACTTAAGACATTTCTTTCAATGTCGGGTGCGTAGAACACACTTTGTACTCGAATATTTTCTGACCCAGTTATTATATCAACAACACTGATTCCTCTAATGAAGAGGAAATTGTTTTCCCCGTCTCCGTTTCAACACATGACATATTCTTCATACGCTTAAACATGTCTAAATTACCAGAAAAGTGATGTTTGAAAGTTTTACTTACATACCATATTTCCGACCAGTATCCGCCGTCGGTTCCGATCACCACGAATTCTTGTCTCTGATCGGATTGTGTATCCTTTTCGGCTTCTTGATCTTTCTGCGTACCCGTATTAACTGCTAGACGAAGTAACTGGCTTTCTTCATCCTTCTCCTTCTCTTGACATGTAGAAATTTTATGGCCTGGTCTGTTACAATAGTAACAACATCGCTGCATCCATTTCCGTTCACGTTTTTCTTCAGTGTAGTGCATGCATGGCATCATTGTCGATGAAGGCTTTAAATCATCATCACCGATATAACCGGCTCTGATACCTCTTGTTAGCGGAAGTCGTTGATCATTATATTCATTATGATGAGGTTTTGGTGTTTTGGCACGAAACAGGGGATTACTCACATGATTAGAAGACATGATGTAATAGTGGAATTGAGAGGAAAATGGACAAACAATAAACTGAATTATGAATGTCTTGGTAACCGGTAATTATTGCCGGTAAACCCTATATATATGTCTTCACTAGAACGGTTATACGAGTAGTTATGTTTGGCGGGAATAACCGCTTGTTTGAAACGGTATTATCCGACCAACATACCTATTCAATTCTATCCGTCCATTTACATACATATCTAATAAGTATAAGTTTAATACATACAATAAATATAATTATGTTTATATATATAACTAATAGGGACAAGGTTTGCCTAGAGTATACGTAGGAGGATACATGCTAGAATATAGACACTATATTACCTAAAACATTTATGTTTAGACATTTTCATAACTTCAAATTGCATATTGAAGCAAAAAAATTTACTCAAAGTTGATCCCTTTAGCATTATGTTGGACGTCTTTTCTTTAAACAAAGCATAGAGGATGACTTTAACTAACATTTATATTATATGTTTAATGTGTATTAATCTGTTTCAATCCAAGGTGATTCAAAGTTTTCAAGTAAGAGCAAGGGAAACAATGGAATTGCTCATTTTCAAAGTCCAAGCCCAAATTTGAAAGTATTTAAGTTTTCCGATTTAGAAAAATCTACGAGAAAGTTTAGTCTAGATTTGCTCTTGGGCGAGGGAGGTTTTGGAAAGGTGTTCTTAGGTTGGGTTGAGGAGAATACATTAGCCCCTTCAAAACAAGGTGTTGGAATCCCTGTCGCCGTAAAAAGGCTCAAACAAAAAAGCTCTCAAGGACCTGCTCAATGGCTGGTAAGTATCACCAATGTACTTAAATACTCTAATACTAATGAGTACCTCAAGCTGTCAAGCACCATCCAGTAAGCAATTTATTTGTGGATTGATCTTAGTCTGATGGACCTATGCTACGCAATCGTTGTGTTTTCCTGTCACATAATTGCTCGAGCTATGAAAACAATATTTAATATATTACGTTTCGTTTAAGCTAAAAATTACCACCAAACATGTATGCATAAACTTCATGGAAAAATGTTTTCCTTAATATATTTTCTTCATGTAAAACTATATATATAGAACAGAACATAGTGATCAAAAGGTGTGATTTAGATTATGGTATGCTACATAGGATTATGTTTTTCTCTTTTATAGAACAATACTTAAATTAGTGTTTGGTGAATCTTTTTTTCTAAGTGTAACATGAAAATATGTGAGTTCAGGCAGAGGTGAACTTCTTAGGACATATGGATCATCGTAATATCGTTAGACTATTGGGATACTGCAAAGATGAATCTGAGCACTTGCTTGTCTACGAGTACATGCCGAACAGAAGTTTTGATCGCTTTTTATTCACTGGTAAACTATATTTGGATCTCTCTGTAATCATTATTCCGGTATTCTTTTCCTCAATGTTTGAATTATTGCATTAAAGTAGCTATGTATGATTAATAGTTTTGCACATGCACCAGATATTGCCAAACGACTTTCATGGGGAACACGACTTTTGATAATGATAGGAGTTGCTCGTGGGCTAACATATTTGCATTCCGAAAATGTCATGTGTCGTGGTTTAAAAAGCGGTGATATATTACTGGATGAAGTACTCTTAAGCTCTTTATAACTAGTAATGGTGATCAAACCACTTTGATAATTTTCTTTTATGTCAAGTTAACCACTTATTATACTCTTTTGTGTATCAGGATTATAATGCAAAACTAGGGGATTTCGGATTGGTGAAGTATGGCCCCGAAACAGGAGAAACACATGTTACTACACGTGTTATGGGAACCTATGGCTATGCAGCCCCAGAGTATATCTTGACTGGTGTGTTACTATATTTGCACGAGCGAATGAACCAAATGATAAGAATGTGCATTTTGTGTTAAGATAAATTAAAAGAAACCATTGTGCTTGGCACCTTTTGTCTCAAATTTGTATATACACAAGAAATCAATGCAAAAGTCAATTCCTCCATTTGGAACCAGCTTGGGCAAAGGACAAAAATATTTATAAACTTATAACATCATAATTTTGTGATCCTAAACACCTTTCAATTTTACAGGACATTTGACTACAAAAAGTGACATCTACGGTTATGGAATTGTGTTGTTGGTAAGTATAACAGGCCGAAGGGCAATGGATGTCAGACGACGTGAAGGGCAGCAGAGCTTGGTGGATTGGGCAAGTTCAATACAATCAAACAGAAAAAACTTAAAGGAAATAATGGATCCACGTCTTGAACACAACTACCCTCTACAAGGTGCTTTCGAATGTGTTGCATTGGCATTAAGATGCGTTGCAAACAAACCCAAAGATAGACCTTCAAGTGAAGAAGTTTTGCAAAATTTGGAACAAATTTATGCTCATTACAAGTAATGGTTTGAAGAGAATCCATGGGACCCCAAGTTTTGCAGGGTTTGGAACAAAATCATGCTCTACAAGTAATGGTATGCAAGCAAGAACCGGATAAGGAATCACTTAATTAACGATTTGTAATTATCCATATGATAACATTTATAATATGATTATGAATAGATTTTTTTCGGGGTCCAATGTTTTTGGTCTTAAGATTTTTCGCAACCAAAAGTTAGAATTTTCGGGTTGCTCGCCATTCGGATTGGGTCGTGTGGTGAGAAACATAATAAAATACAATATCATAATTAAAACATATACACATGATCATTAATCATTAGATACACACAATAAGTTGGAAGAAATAGAACCACATTGACAAAAAGCAAGCACTAAAGTCTTTCATTATCTAGATGCAACTCCAAAAATATCTTTGGTTCACTTCATGTAATACAAAAGAGAGAAAAATGCTTTAGCGTTTGATGGATGGTAGATAACCTTAACTCATCTATGGATTTAAAAAGTTGTTATTTTGATGATCACTCTGTTAATGGACTAAGAAGCAAAAGTCTAGAAGATGACATTTCACTAACTAAGTGGTATAAAAGAAAAACATAAAAAACATGCATAGTGGAAGTAGAACCTGTAACATATTAGACATCAAACAAGGGATTATTGGTACTTTCAATACGGGTCTCTTGATCAGAATGATACTTTCAATAATGATACATGTAACATATTAGACATCAAACAAGAATGGATACAGTAGTAATACCAAAAGTATTGGTCCTGAAACTAAAAGTACCAATATAAAAAATTGGTCTTGAAACTGAAAGTACCAATATAAAAATCGCAAAAAATTATACCCAATAATAGCAAAAGTATGGGTCCTGAAAATGAAAGTACCGCAAGAATCACAAAAAAATGATACCCATACCAGAAGTACGATACGATATTCGATGGCAACTCAACCCAAAATACTGGTACTGTATTGAACCGAAAGTACCGGGTCCTGGAAAAAGGTAAAGCAACCTAAAATATTGGTACCGTACTTAATAGAAAGCACCGGTTCAAGCCGAAAGTATCAGTGTCCTGGAAAAAAAGGTAAATCAACCCAAAATACTGGTACCGTACTGAACCGGAAGCATAGGTCCTCAAAAACGCATGAAGTGGTACCGGTGTCCGGAAAAAAAAAAGCATGAAGTGGTACTTGTCCTGAAAAATGCATAAAGCATGTAGTGGTACCGAAAATAGGTCTTAAGACTTGAAGACTCATGGCTGGTACTCAGAGGCGTCTCTTAGAATTCATGTACCCTGTTCAAACTCGAAAATGTTCCCTTCCGTAGTTTATTATTATTATTTTTTAATAAAATCAAATTAGTATTGGGCTGAATAAACCTAATGTCAAGTGGGCTAAATTCTAAACCTTAAAAATGATAAGTAAATGGGCCTATATTAGAATTGGTATATGTTTACTATTTAAAAAAATAACATACATATATCGGATTGTTTTAAAACATCACGTGCTCCTCGAAATCATGGGCCTTGTGCGGAGGTCCTCCCCGCACACCACCATAGCGGTCACTGCTAGTACTCTAACTATAATCATCAACCTGGTGCTCAACACATTAGAGCTCCCTCAGTAGTGATTTTGAATATGTTTGATACTTAATAAAGCGACTGGTAAATTCAAAGTGATTAGTTATAAAATTAGACTAGATAATAAATTCACACAAGAACAGAAGTGGAAAATGGACAGTTCAAGCTAGACAAAATGAGTAATTTGTAACATCAGTTAAACAAGCTGGGTTGAGTTGGCCCGTTGACATCTTTTATCCCTTTATAATTTCTGTAACTCCTGGCATATGAGTATGTTGTTATAAATTGATACAGTCTGATTCAAGGGGTAATATATTGAATCCTTTGGTGATGAAAGTTTGAACGGTAACCTATATCAATCAATTTTTAGGTAAATGCTACTTTGTCAAAAGTGCACTAGGCGCAGAGGGCACAACGCAGGCTAGCATATTGTCACACCCCGCCTAAATTCAGACCACGTCACTCATATTCTAGATGCTTCCGGACTATTTTAGATGCATCAAGATTAAACCAATCAATCCGGAACTCACCAAGGACATTCGGACCAACAACATGCTATTGGAACTCTTCGGAACACACTACAAAATTATGGTCTAAACATGGCACATTGGACCCTCCTAGACCAACCTTGAACAACATTGAGAAGGCAAGATATTTCCAAGGAACACACTAGAAACATGGGCCAAGAATGCCGCCAAAAGAGGGCTCTAGAACCACCCTAAATGTGCCATAATACTGGATATTTTAGAAGAACTCTCTAGAAATCAAGATATAAAATATTATGTATGGAAAGCTCTAGACAAGGATCATTTTAGATTTGATCCAACTAATATAAATAGATGTTAAGGGGTCTCATTTGAGCAACCCAACTTCAGCTATAAATGCTTGTGACACAATAGCTTTGATACCACTTGTAAGGCCTCCTAATCCAAGATCTCACTCAGCTAATGCAACCAACAGGTGTGCGGAATCCACCAGATGATAAAATCGGTTCACTGTGTCATCAAATCAAATGATTCATTTCTTAAAGCTTTAAACACAACGAATTGAGTCTTCAAACGTTCGAGTCGTCGTTTCTTGTACATTGCATTTCCTTCATAGCGCTCGATCAAAAATTGTTTGAACTTGTTTGATCATGTCTAAAATCTCTAAACAAGCCTTGAATCAACCTAGAACAGCCTAGCTTAAAACATGTTTAAAACCCCTAAACGGTACTTTTATAAGGTTGTGTGATATTTAATTTTATAAATCCATGTGCACCCGATAGTTTTCTACCCTAAAGTAAATCTGTAACTATCCAAGTATTAGGATGTGAAGCTTCCATTTCATTATTCATTGCTTGAACCGATATCCATAACAACCTCCTTATATGTTTTAGGGTCTCTACATTTATTTAATAGTGAAGCAAAACAAAACAAAAATATTTTGACAAGTTTTAGTAGTTAACAACCTTTTTTGGTTCCATGTTTAACTTTTCCTTGAATCACATAGTCTAAAGAATTTCTAGGAAACTGACTTACCCTATTAGACTTCCTGATAGCAGACTCATCATTTCGTTTTTTTATCAGTCCCTTGAGACTGGTGATCACTAGGTGTTAGTTTTAGATGAAAACTTATTGTCAAAATTCAAAACTGTTGAAAAACATAAACATCCAAACACCCTTAAATGAGACAAAGGTGGTTTAGTCTGAAAAGTGACTTCATAGGGAAACTTACCTTCTAACACTAATTATGGTAACTTGTTAATAAGATATGTGACAATTAAAACGCACTCAGACCACATATAAAGGGGAACCCCCTTGAAACCTCAAAGCCCTAGCTATATTAAGAAGATGGCTATGTTTTTGCTCAACAATACCATTCCTGTTGTGGACGCATTTCGCTTTTGGAGATTTTAGCGGCAACATGTGGTTTCGGTGAACAATCAAGAATCGAAACCGGAGGTTTTGGTATGGTTTACGTTGTTGATATAGTGTATGAAGGAACTCATGTTCATGTGGCAATCAAACAAATAAAATCCGATAGTGATTACGTGAAAAAACAGTTTTGGGCAGAGGTAAACATATTATCCAAGTTACATCATCGTAACATCACCTCGTTAATTGGTTTCTGAGATGAACAAGAAGAAGAATTGCTCGTATATGAATTTGTTGTTAATAATAGTCTTGAAGTACATCTTCACAGTCGAGAGGATGAACTATAGTGGGTTCGGAGATTGGATATATGTATAAACGCAGCAAAGGGATTAGTCTATTTGCATGAGGAAACCGCAACAGGTACCGATGTTATTCATGGAGACATTAGGAGTTCAAATGTTTTTTTTGAACGAGAATTTCGAGCCCAAGTTATCAGATTTCGGGACTGCCCAAATTTTTTCGAAGTATGATCCTACTCATGTTGACACCCAAGGCAAGGGTACTCACGGATACGTCGATCCTCAATTTTTTCAAACCGATATCATAAGATGAGACGAAATCAGATGTGTATAGTATTGGAGTGATGTTACTCGAGATTATTGCGAGGAAACCAGTACTGCATGATCCGGCTTTTAGAGGGGGAGAAAATTTGGTAGGTTGGGCTAAAAGGCATGTCGCAGGAGGAAACCAGGAGATGATTCCCGATTCGGCTATAGGGGGTCAGATTTCTTCTAAGGCTTTGAAAAAGTTAGTGAAGCTTGTTGAACATTGTGTGAAGATTGTGCCTGAGCCAAGACCAGTTATGACAGCGGCTTTGGCGATGCTCGAGGAGATTCGGGCTTTGGAGAGTAGTGGTAGCTCGTGGAGGAAAAAGACTCGAGCGTTCTTAGATAATGTGTTTTCTTGATTGTTGCCTTACTGTAAGTATAATTGTTGATTGTTACTTTGAGTACTTGTCAATAAAGAAAATGCAAACAATTGGTGGTCAATACATGGTTTGTACGATTTGAATGATTTTTTGTTAGTTAAGTGTATTAGTGTATAGAATAATACAACAATTTTGTGTGTTGTAGTGTGTCGAAAAAGTTGGTGTTAAATCTGATTCGCTAATTGATCCTTGTGAGGTCAGAGGTGTGTCATAAAGTTAAAAAAGTTAGGAGTCTTTCTCCTTTTCCTACTGTTGTGGATGATTACTCACATGCGGTATAGTTATATATACAGAAAACTTTCAGTTTTGGTCTGAAAATGGTACTGTGTTTACACATAACAAAGTTTAGGAGTCTTTCAGAATGATATGGATTTTTCATCAGACTTCTCGTGTTTATACTCCACAACAGGAAGGGTATTGTTGAGCGAAATGTAGCTTGGACTTTGAGGTTTCAAGGGGAGGCTCCTCTTTATATGTGGTCTGAGCGTGTTTTAACTGGCATCAGTGTTTATGAGTATTAGTGTATAAACATAATTATTATTATTATTATTTTCAGTACTTATGTTTAGGATTTATAAGTTATATGTATGTTATGAAACGGTTTATATGAACGGGTATGTTGGTTAGTAAGAGGACTCAAAACATGACGGTTATTCCCGCCAATATTAACTGCCAACATAACCGTTTATGTAATATGTATATATATGGTTTGTCGGGAACATTTTACCGGTACCAAGACATTTCTGATTCCTATTCGATCTGTCCATTTATTGTTATAAATCTGCACATATTTGTTATAGTGAAACTTAATCATGAATCCAAATATTCATCCTAATTCCGCTGCAAACCAGAATGTTTCTCAACAAAGTGGTATCAGAGCCAGTATTTCAATTAGCGACAATCTCAGGCCAACATCTTCAATGATGCCATGTGCCCACTGTTCAGAAGAAAGACGTGATCGTAGAAGGATGGAGCGCCGCTGTTATTACTGCAATATGCCTGGTCATCAAATATCTTCATGTCTAGAAAAAGAAAAAGATGAAGAGAATCAATTATTACGTCAAGCAGTGAACGTTGGAATTCAAGAAGGGTCAGCGAAAGATAACAATCGTCAAGACGAAGAACGACTGGAGTTCATTCTGGATGGAACCGATGGAAGATATTGGTCCGATATGTGTCATTTCGAACAATCGGAAAGTAGGCTTGTTGGATCTCTATATGGCAGTAAAACGAGAAGGTGGTCACCGGCGTGTTACAGAAGAAGGTATGTGGGCGATGATAGCAAAAGATACGGGATTCGAGTTTGAAGATGGAGAGTACATGCGGCTGATTTATGCAATGTATTTAGATGTTCTTGTATACTACTACAAGGTCAAGATAACACAAGAAACGGCGTTAGAAATGAAGAATGAAAAGGTGGAGGACCCCAGAGAATGCAAGAGTGATGGAGAGAAAGAGATTGCCGAGTGTTCATCAAATGCAAGAGCGACAGAGAAAGATGTCAGCCACTATGCCTTATATGCAGGAGGAGTTGACTGGTTACAAGGAGAATCTGGAATTGTTCATGATGAGGCTAATGATCATTATGTTCCTTATGGTGGTAGTGATTGGCATGGCCTCAAGAAACTTCAAAGGAAAATATTCGACTTCTCAAGGGCGGAGAAAGCTGTCACCGAAGCAAACAAAAGTGTGCTCAAGAACTCTCGTAAACCGAATTATGTTTAGGGGAGGGTATTAGTGTATAAACATAATTATTATTATTATTTTCAGTACTTATGTTTAGGATTTATAAGTTATATGTATGTTATGAAACGGTTTATATGAACGGGTATGTTGGTTAGTAAGAGGACTCAAAACATGACGGTTATTCCCGCCAATATTAACTGCCAACATAACCGTTTATGTAATATGTATATATATGGTTTGCCGGGAACATTTTACCGGTACCAAGACATTTCTGATTCCTATTCGATCTGTCCATTTATTGTTATAAATCTGCACATATTTGTTATAGTGAAACTTAATCATGAATCCAAATATTCATCCTAATTCCGCTGCAAACCAGAATGTTTCTCAACAATGAGGTCATTTTTTAGACTAAACCACCTTTGTCTCATTTAAGGGCGTTTAGCTGTTTATGTTTTTCAATAGTTTTGAATTCCGACAGTAAGTTTTCATCTAGTGATCACCAGCTGAGGGAACTTGTCAGAATCAAAATGAACAGTATGTTATCAGGAAGTCTAATAGGGTAAGTCAGTTTCCTAGAAATTTTTCTGACTATGTGATTGAAGTTATAATTAAATATCATGCAAAAGATTAAGCGTTATAAGAATACCATCTTTTGGGGTTTAGACATGTTTTAGGCTTGTTTAGAGCTAGTTTAGGCTGTTCTAGGTTGATTCCAAGCTTGTTAAGAGGTTCAGGCGATTTTTGGCTGAATTTCGCTTGAATAAGCATCGTAGTGTCTGAGAATGCGCCTTTCCAGGCGAAGCGCATATGCTATCCTGCACTGCGCCCTCTGTGCCTGAGAATGGGCTGATTCGGGGTTATGTTTTATACCGGTCAAAACGTCAAAATCCAACAGTTAGCTAAAAGCGTAATGGTTCAAGTGAGTCAAATGGGTCGAAAGTCACCCAGAGTGTACCTTTAAGTTTTATCGCATGAAACATTCTAAGTGATACTATTCAAAAAGGAAATACATTATGAATTGTTTTTTTAGTCTTTTTTGACATGGTTATTCAAAAAGAAAGTTTGGACAAAAGCGCATTGGATCAACTTGAGTAGTATAAGCTTATTTGTTTTTGACCGTTTCCCACTAGCACAATCTGATACCTCCACATTTCAAGCATCTTGTTGTGCATATTCTTTTGGTTTGTTTTGTTTCTCTTTTCTCTGTTAGATGACATTCTTGAACTTAGAAATAGTCATAATATTTAGCTAGCTTAAATATTATGATTTATGAACAATGACGAAATGCTTGAGAATCAAGGAACAGTTCCTGCAAAGTTTTGAGATAGAATTTGTTATCTATTTTGTAGAGGTAGCTCTTTTGACCCGTTTACTTATAATGTGTTGGCTCGGGTCATGTTATCAAAATATATAAATTGTTAAATGAAATAAGTAATTTCTGTACTCATAGCCCATTCTTTTAAACATTAGCCGTTGTGACCCATTTCGACACTTCCACATTTCAGACATCTGACTGTGTCTTGTTTTGTTCTGTCTTGCTTTTGTACTGTGTTTTTAAACTCAAAATTTATTAGCTTTAACATGTTAATTATTTCATTGCAATGTTGATATAGATTTGGGTAGTTTTATTGGTATTTCAGTGTGGGTCAGCCCAAAGTAGGTGCATAATGGGTCAAAATGGGTAACATTTCCATGCAGGTCAAAATGGGTCAGATCAAAGTAGGTAAATGTTTGATCAAGTAGGGTCGGGTCAAAATAATAATCTATTAGTGCGAGGTTGTGTTCACAATCAATTCTCTTTTGTCTATTTTTTGAATGTAATGACTAATGAATATGTTAAACTGTATCATAATCTGCAGCATCAAAAGCATAATTTAGGTTATGTAAAATGCTTTAAGGTGTTTTAGAATGTTTAAAAACAATAATATTGATATGAGTACATCACCAGTTTTGTCCAAGTTTTACTAGTTAGTTAGCCCTTTGACTTTAACGGTCAACATTGCCTTTTCTTTAAATGCTTTTACGGCATGTTACCATTTTTAGTTAGTTAGCCCTTTGACTTTAAAGAACTATAAATTCACTTCAATAAATTTGATAGTTTTGTATTTTGTTTTAAGTTACTTATATCTATATAGTATAATTTTTTACTGGTTAATAGCGATATCCAGTTGTTGAAACTAATCTAACCAGTGGATTGGTAAAACGCGGTCTAGTTAGGAAAAAATTACATGTCATTGACGTATAAAAATTATTTTAAGATGTGATAGAGTGGTAAAGTTCATAAAGCGTATTGACCTTTTAAACTCTGTAAGTTTCTAACTTTCTATGGCTATAAATATGCCGAGTTCAATAAGGCTAGTCGGAGTTGAGTCGGGGAACTCATGGTGAAGGCGGGCTGGCCCTGGACAAAAACACAACCCCTTGATTCCGGAGAACTTTTTACACGGAACCATGGTGAGATGACACCATTCATAAGGAGTGAAGGTGAGTATGCTCAATAGTCATCTCACCATTACTTGATGTATATACCATTTATGTATATACCATTTTCCAACAAATTTTCACATAAAATTCTACCATTCTCTTTATACCCAAAATTTTACCACTCTCTATACCACCCAAATATTCACACTCTGTACACTTCAATTAAAAAGATAAAAAAAAAAAGGCAATGTGTGTTTTTATTTCTTGATCTAGTATTGTTTTTTATTGTTCTAAGTTTGATTTTATTTATGTTATTATTTTATTTAAATTTTTTAAAGTTAATTAATTAAAACAATTTAAATATCTTAATTTAAAATAAATTAAAATAGTTAAAAGTTCTAAGAAATATGGGAATAATCTAGGAAAATCTTGAAAAAACCAAGTCCATGTGTTATCACCATACGATGGCGTGTTTTTCGGTGCGAGATCAGCAAACAACGCTCAGCAACACCGCCACACCATGTTGCGGATGGGGCTTCGGGCTGGGCGAGAGTGATCTCATACTTGATGATGAAGCATGAATAGGAGTGATGAGTAGCGGCTAGTGCCTAGCAGTGTTCTAGTTCCATAAGTTGTTAATAAAGTTAATGGGCCCCACAAAAATTGAACTCCTAGTAGCTAATTGCCTAATTCACCACTGATGGGTCCATTATTCGTATACTAACATTTATGAGGAGAAAAAATATTACCTAATCACCAATTAAGCCTCTCCAAAAATCACAAGGGATCAGGACCCCTCCTTCGTTGTGATTTCGGTGCCCACAGGAACAATCCCCGATGATATGATTGGAGGGAAGGGGAACACCACGATGGGAAGGGGTGGTATGACGTGACAGAGGGGGTGGTCGGGGAGGAGGACAACCACACTCCTCAGCCTCGCACATATTTTAGACGGGGGAGAAAAAAGTATACTAAAAAATAGAAAAAAATGATTCCTTAGACTAACCACATCAACAATCTAACCTAACCCAACCTAACTTTCCAATAAAAAAACTATTTTCTCTTCCATCTATACAACCCAACCCAACTAAAATGACACAACCATTAATAACCTAACCTAACCTAAACTATTTTTCTATTAAATACATTTACGTGTCCATATTTTATAGGTTCGCTAGATTTTTAGCGTTTTCGTTTATTCTATAAAAAAGATTTTGATTTACAGTTTTAGTTTATTCTATAATGATCTAGCGAACCTATAAAATATGGAGACATACCAAATATATTTTTTTCTTAATTTTAAACAAAGAAAAGTTATTTATTTTAAATAAAAATAAAAGATAAAACGTCGATATTTATTTAATACTAAAAATATGTATTTTAGAACGAATTCTGTTTTTTTAATATTTATACCGGGATGCTTAAAAAAATTAAGAAATACAATATATTTTGTTATTTTTTTAAGTTCAAGCATGGTTGCAAAAGTCGCTAGACGTTCCCTAGTCGGATTCGGGAGTACTCGGGAAGTACTCGGCTTAGTCGGAGATTACTCGGGGAGTAATTGGCCTGGGAGACCAGTACTCGTGCCTCGGCAGCCTACCTTGTAGCGAGTACTCGGGGAGTACTCGGAGCCTAGGCGGGACTTTTACAACCATGAGTTCAAGTATTACAAATTATTTGAGTAATCAACTTATTAGGGGAATTAGTGATTACTAAAAATTAATGAAAAAGAAAAACTAAAGTAGTACACCAATCAAATGTGGCAAGTATAGTGTTTGACGGTTGCAACCTTGGGTTGACATAGAGACCAGGTTGTGAGCCAAAGATAATAAAATTGATTATTATATTATTGTTTCAGATCAAGTGGAAGGTCAGCACAGTAGATGCATACGGAGTGGGCGTGAAAAACTGATCCACGCCCGTGCTTGGCGTTTCCCACAACGTTGCGTTGTGTGTGAGGTGGGGATTCTGTACCAGCGTAGTGGAGAATTTGGTGGTTAGCGGGGATTATGCGCCGGCGCGGTGGAGAATTGATAATTGATAATTTGTAGTAGAAGATTTGTAATTAGTTCTTTTTTTAAACTGTCCCGGTAGATCCGTCACAACAGGATTTAAACTCGTTCTCGCTAACCAACGACTTCACGCATGCAAACCTTCAACAGGATTTGGTAGAACATATTTGGAACAACGTTAACATCGGAGACGGTGACGGAGACGAAAACGAAGACGAGTAGTGTAATTTTATTTTTAGGAAATGTAATTTTTTTTTCGAAAATGTTTTTATTTTTATTTTTAGAAAATGTAATTTTTTTTTATGTTATGAAATGAATTTATTTATGTTGTGTTATGTTGTATTTATTAAGTTAATAAAAAAATTAGGAAATTATAAAATATAAGGTGGGGCCAGCCTCCACCCTCTCAAAAGTGAATGAGGCCCATCCCCACAAGCCGGTGATATGGCGTCTAGGTGACGGCCCATCCTCGTGGGATGGATCTCACCATCCCCACTAGTCTTAGATGTTGCCTTTCCCACTCCCAACGCCACCGCCACCACCCTATGTTTCTTGGGGTTAGACACACGACCTCATGCCCTCCATAGTCTAATGCTCATCCATGGTCTAACTGTGGCATAATAATAACAGTCGGGATACCAAAAATACCTACTTATTTTCTAGTTGCGCATTATCTTATAATAATTATCATTTTATCAAGTATAATTCATGATAGAAAATATACAAATGAGATAAAAACAGAAAATAAATTTTAACTAGAGAAAATACAACTTATCAGCAGTATAAATTTATTATAGCAGTGTAAATTTATTATAAAGTAAGTTGAACTGAAAACACAAAGGTGGCAAGACATACACACCACCCCTCGATCATGTTTGTTTCTAAAATGGCAGTGTGACCTTTTCGCAAACATTTCTGAGCCTTCAGGAAGGAGATGATGCCAACCACAGCACCACTCTTGTCGCCTTGAACTTCGAGAGGTTCTTTACCAGATCGGGGAATACGGATGAACTTTTCCTTACATAGAATCTCTGCTTGCTGTTTGGATAACCAGTCCATACCAATGACGATGTCAAAACTACCCAGAACTATAGGAATGAGGTCGATGGAGAAAGTCTGACCAGCGAGGATAAGATTACAACCCTGAACTATGTGTGTGGCCTCTAAACTTTTACCGTTAGCTAACTCTACGACATGTTTGGTGTTTAGGGGAGTTGGTGCACGTTTTAACATTTGGCTAACTTTCAAAGACACATAACTTGTATCCGCACCCGAATCAAACAATACAGTAACATAAAAGTCGTCAAGAAGAAACTTACCCATAACTAAGTTGGGATCATTTCTGGCATCACCCTGCCCCAGCACAAATGCACGACCCCTTGCTTCGTTGCCGTTGTTGTTTCCCCCATTGTTGTTGTTGCCATTGCCCTGATTGTTGTTGTTGTTGTTGTTGTTGTTGTTGTTGTTGTTCTGGTTTCGGTTTAACTGAGGGCAGTGTCTTTTGAAGTGACCTTCAGCGCCACAATTAAAACATCCCTTGTTTCCCTGTTGTTGATTCTGCGGTGGTTGGTGCTGCTGCTGATTCTGATTCGCAGGCCGCGGGCTTCTACAATCCTTGGCCTCATGACCCATCTTGAGGCACCTTCGACAGCGACCCTTGTTGCACTGGCCACTGTGATGTCTGTTACAGTTGTTACACTTTGGGAGGTTCCCTCGATAACCACCCTGCTTGTGACTGCCCGAAGATTGCTGACTTGGGCTATGATAGTTGTCAGTCTTTCGCTGCTGCACCTGAGACTGAACTGAAGCTGAACCTTTGCTGGAATCCCCCTCCCATTTTCTCTTGTTGTCACTGGGGTTAGCAGGAGTAGCAGAAGTGATAACGGTAGCAGTAGCGCTGATGCGCTTAGGCAGCCTGTCTTGTTCCACTGCCTGATCCGTGAGGCGATGAGCAAGGCGCTGAATATCCTAAATGTTAGCAAGGTTGGCCGATGTCACATGGCTTTGAATTTCTGGTGCCAACCCCTTGAGATACAACTCAATGCGTCTGATAGGAGGGTCCACCATAGTTGGACACAGAACGGCCAGCTCATTTGACCTTTTAGTATAAGCCTCGATCTCCGACCCTGTCATTTTCAAATTGAAGAACTCCACCTCTAACTTGTGGATGTCGTCTCGTGAGCAATACTCTCGCTTAATCAGCTCTTTGAAATCATTCCAGGGAGTGGCGTTAGCAGCTGCCAATCCCAAAAGTTGGACTTGCGCATTCCACCAAGTTAGCGCAATCCCTTCTAAAGTACCAGTGGCGTATTTCACTCTGCGAGCCTCAGGGCATTCACACATCTCAAACACCGACTCGAGCTTTTCGAACCAATGGAGAAGTCCCACTGCTCCCTCCGTGCCACTGTACGTGCTTGGACGACAGTCCATGAAATTCTTGAAAGTGCAAACAGGTTGCTGAGCGGGTTGACCTAATGTAAGAATAGGACAAGGTTAAACACAAGAGTTGGTTTAGGAATGTAGGATCTAAAGATCCTAGTATGAGTTACGACTGCAGGGTATACCTCCTGCGTTTGCAGCTGCAAGTGCCGCAGCAACTTGTTCGTTGATAAGAGCCGTCAACTGGGCTTGAGTCAAGTTAATACGTCCGGCCATTGATCTTCACATCAAAGGCAACATAAGTGAGAAAGGTTCGCGAATAGTGCGATGACAGAAGAGTGTAAGCACACAAGTGTTCTCAAGCAATAACAGATAGTGAGCAATGTAATCTAAGCATACCACGAGCAAAGTTCTATGTAATTCTAACATGTAGGCAATAAACATAAACCTTATTACCTAGGATGTTGAGTCTTGCACGTGGAGCAAGGCGTCGTTGTGGATCGTTGAGCACTGTACTGGTTTATGTCCGGTTTTAATAAAAACGTTTTCCCCATATTAAAACCAAGTTCTCTATAACCAATGGCTCTGATACCAATCTGTCACACCCCCAAAATCCACACGCAGAGTATCACCGCTTGGGAGCGTGACTGACCAGGATCAAGCCACCAATCATATAGAACAATGTAAATAGTAAAAGTAAATGTAATTAAACCAAACCAATCCATATGAAAGGTGTTCAAAACATAAGTATAAATTTAACGTTTAGCGGAAGCATATGAGTAAAAGCCCAACATAAATAAAGTATGTAATGTCATAATGTCTAATCAAAGTATTCACGATCCTTGTCCACAACGACCACGCCTCCCTGTGCAAGCTCCATGTATACCTAACGACCTGCAAGGCATGTAACAGAAAGTCAACAACTAGTTGAGCGAGTTCACAGAAAGTAAGTTCGCAATAGTAAGTTCGTTTGTAACGTGTGGCTCTACTGGGCCGATAGTATGTTCTATTGGTGGGGGCTTCCCATGTTTGCATATACACTAGACTATTTGTAACCATGAGTGTTCTTCTTAACCTGAGAACAGTAGTACGTACAAGGTTTACGTAGGTTTACATAGGTTTTACGTAAGTGTCCTTCACAACCGAGGACAGGGGTACGCGGGGGTTTACGTAGGTTTTACGTAAGTGCCTGACACAACCGAGGCAGTAGTGAGTATAAGATTACGTAGGTTTTACGTAAGTGTCCTTCGCAACCTGAGGACAATGATGTGTACAAGTATACGTAGGCTTTACGTATGTATCCTGCGCATCCGAGGACGATGGTAGATAGTCTAGTAACAGTGTAAGTACAAATCTATTCCTTCAATCCCATTCCCAAAACCCGGGAATCCCATGCCTTGGTAAGAGTGTGAACTCACCTTGGTTTGCTCGGTATGTTATTGCTTCTAGTGTTATTTAACGGTTAGGTCCGTTACACACGACCTAAGGTACATTGCACATAAACTAAATGTGAGTGTCTACATTCAATTAGGGTTTACAAGTCCTTGATGTCCAAACAACTGTGATTCGTGTGATGGTCGTGTACAGAATGACATCACATAGAATGTTCATACATACAGTAGCGTACAGTTATATACAGTAATATACAGTAGCATATGCAGTAACATGAAATGTGTTCTTCATTCAGGGTTTTGAATTCAGCATTATACGTAAACTCAGATCAAACAATAACTAAAACTCAGACACTTATATACATGTGAAATTCGGACTACACAACATCACAAAACTCGGACAGGGCAATATCAATGAAGCTCAGACCCTAATAGCATCAACAAAAGTCGGATATGTGTGCCTACATTAAAGCTCAGACATATGCGCATACATATAAGTCAAACATGTGCGCAATATATTAAAGGTCGGACTACACATTATACAATCAAAAGTCGGACTATGTTAAATCAAGAGAAGTCGGACTATGTTAAATCAATAAAAGTCGGACCATGTTTAATATATAAAAGTCGGACCATGTTTGATATATAAAAGTTCGGACTATGTTTAATATATATATATAAAAGTCGGACCATTATGTTTGTATATCTAAAAGTCGGACACATGTGTCACAAACAAAAGTCGGATCATACCCCACTACTAAAAACTTGGACCTATGCATTCCCCCACAAAACTCGGACCCCCTGCTCTCAAAACTTCGGACCCCTTATATCCTTCCTAAAGTTCGGACCCTTGCTCATTGTAAAAGTCGGACTATGATCCCCTTTAAAGTTCGGACCCCATGTTGTTCAATCAAAAGAGTTCGGACTTACATTTCATGATCAAAAATTCGGACCTTTTACAACATATATAAAGTTCGGATCATGTATAAGAATTTAAAAGTCGGATTAAGTTTCAAAAGGTCGGACCTAACTAACATCATTATGCGAACATTCAATCTTCATTGGAACAGTTACGTTTCTACGATCATTCCCAGGCAATGTAACAGTTACGATCAAGAACCCTAATATCATACATTTGCATTGCAGTAATCTAATCAGCAAATCAAACATTCTATCTTACAAGCATCTCATTGTCAATCATTTGATTACACTTCTAGTCATAAACATTTCACAACAATCAGAATTTATCATTACACAGAACCATCATACGAAGAACTAGGGTTTTAGCATGAATCAATCAATCAACGATTAACAACAAACAATCATTAAACAATTACCTTGGATTGATTCGAGATAAAGAGAGGAATCAAGAGTGATGATTGAGAACTTGTGCCAATGATGAAGAAGATGATTGTAGAGAGGATTGGAGAATGTGAAAGTACGTATATTGATTTTTGTGTTGTGATTAGTCAAAGAGGTTAGGGTTAAGAGTGATTGAAATTTCACTAATTACTCTACTCACCCCTAAGTATCATCTTTTACATAAGGCACACCCATCACAATGTAATTTACAGTTTCACCACCAAGTTCATGCATTTGTCAAATCTTTCATAAGTAACATATAACCATGCACAATTTCAATACACTTTATCGAACCAAAACATATACAGTTACAAAGCAAACCAATTGTGCAAGTAAACAACTAAACAAACAGTGAACGTGCAATAAATGCGAGAGTGGAATCTCGGAAACTCGAGTTGTCACATTATCCCAAACTTGAAAGAAATTTCGTCCCGAAATTTAGCATGCGATTACTGAGGAAGCTAGGTAAGTTGCATCGTTTACTGGTTTTCCTGGGGTGTCACAAGTTAAATAAGGTGGGTTGAGTTGGCCCGTTGACATCTTTTGTCACTTTATAATTTCTGTAACTCTTGGCATATGAGTGCGTAGTTATAAATTGATACAGTTCGTAGACAATCTGATTCAAGAGGTAAGATATTGAATCCTTTGGGTGGTGAAAGTTTGAACGATAACCTATATCAACCAATTATTAGGTAGATGCTACTTTGTCAAAAGTGCACCAGGCGAAGAGGGCACAATGCAGGCTAGCATATTGTCACGCCCCGCCTAAATTCAGACCACATCACGATATTCTAGATGCTTCCGGGCTATTTTAGAAGCATCAAGACTAAACCAATCAATCCAGAACTCACCAAGGACATTTGGACCAACAACATGCTATTGGAACTCTCCGGAACACGCTACAAAATTCTGGTCTAAACATGGCACATTGGACCCTCCTAGACCAGCCTTGAACAACCTTGAGAAGCAAGATATTTCTAAGGAAGACACTAGAAACATGGACCAAGAATGCTGCCAAAAGAGGGCTCTAGAACCGCCCTAAATCTGCCATAATGTTGGATATTTTAGAAGAACTCTCTAGAAATCAAGATATAAAATATTATGTATGGAAAGCTCTAGACTAGGATCATTTTAGATCTGATCCTACTAATATAAATAGATGTTAAGGGGTCTCATTTGAACAACCCAACTTCTTGTAAACACTTTCACTTGTAATATTTGTTTGAGTAATATCAAAGCACCTTTCTTGTAGACTTAGTGCTACAAACTCTTGTGTTCTTTGCAATCCAAGTTTCCCACTAACTCAACCAACCAAATCAGATCCAAGGCTTAACTTAGAACGAATCTAAGTCGTTACACGAAAGCGAAGAACCAACTCCGTGACAATATGCTCCTCATCTATAAAGGCGCATTCTGGCACTCTGACTGTTTTCAAGCCAAATTCGGCCGAAAATTGTTTGAACTTGTTTGATCATGTCTAAAATCTCTAAACAGGCCTTGCCAACCTAAAACAGCCTAGCTTAAAACATGTTTAAAACCCCTAAATGGTACTTTTACAAAGTTGTGCGATATTTAATTTATAAATCCATTTGCACCCAATTGTTTTCTACCCTAAAGTAAATCTCATGAAGCTTTTATTTCATTATTCATTGCTTGAACCGATATCCATAACAACCTCCTTATATATTTTAGGGTCTCTACTTTTATTTAATACCGAAGCAAAACAAAAAAAATTGACAAGTTTGAGTAGTGAACAACCTTTTTTAGTTCCATATTTAACTTTTAGTTGAATCACATAGTCGGAAGAATTTCTAGGAAACTGACTTACCCTGTTAGACTTCTTGATAACAGACTAGTCATTTCAATTTTTTATTAGTACCCTGACACGTGCGCGACTGTACATATTTTTACAATGAAATTACACGAATTGGTTTTAAATTTATAAAAGTGATTATTACTTTTACATCAAAACACACACGAAAGGGCAAGTGTACCCCGTCATATATGTAGTAAAGTATCGGTAAGAACCAAGTATCGATCCACGGAAATGGGCAGAGAAATAATACTAGACCTTTGTCACTAAATTACCGGTAAAAACATAAGTTGTTTTGGTTTTAATTAAACTAAAGTAAGCATAATTAAATGCTTATAAAACATAGTAAATTATATATAAATAGCATTGCTTAATACACAACCAAAGCATGTCATCTAAGTCAGTTTTGGCACTAGAAGCATTCGGTCAATTTTCCATTTCGAGACAATTAGTATCCCTTTCGGGAATCCTAACATGACAATCATTCGGAAAGTTAAAACGATAAACACACTTTAACCACCTAAAATTGTTCTTTAACGTGCAATTGATTAATGTCTACAAAAATCTCCTAAAAATAAGTTAGTCATCCGTTAGGAGTTTTCTAACCTCACTTAATCAAGGAAAGCAACACCGATAAACACAATGCAACCACCGAGACAAGCATAAACTAGATTAAATCACAACCGAGTTCATTTTACAAATCTTGCGCATAAATTCACCAAGATAGCAATTTTGGCCAAAACTACTAATTAAGCTAACAAATCATGGCAAGAATTCATAACAACACCATCTAACCCGTTAGAGTCCTTCCGTGAAGGCAAGCTTTCTTGATTAACAATAATTACATTTTATTAAACCACTAACCCGTTAGAGTATCATGGTGCCCACATTTTAACCAAGTTAAGCTAGTTAACCAAATTAAAAGTTTACTAATACATGATTAAATAAGCTTCATTTTTCATACATCTTACCTAACCAAGCACCAATCATCCAACACAATTACTTATAATCAAGAAATCAATATCAATAACAAGGTTGCAAACTAATCATCAAAGATAATCATAGAAAATACTTCAAAGTTTCATTACAAACATAGATTAACATACTAATGGTTATAATCAAGCAAGGGATTGTTGTGTTTTTGCCCAAAGGCTACAATAATACATAAATATTAATCTAAATGCTTGAAAGATTAACAAAAACATGGAAAGATTAGAAAACCCAACCATAAACAAGCATAAGATTAAGAATCCGGATAGTAAATGAGCAAAACCGGGCAATGTGGCTTGAATCCGGGTGACTGCAGGAGCCTTCGGAGCCTCAAAATCGCCTGCAAAGCTCTCCAAAATTCCAGAGTTACGAGCAGAATGATTCTGCAAGTTTTTTATATCATTTTGCGATCGCATGGTCATGCACTTTATGGCACGACTGTTCACTTTTTGCATTATTGGAGTTACTGTTCACCATACCGCATGACATCATCAGATCTTGACCGGTCTTCAGATCCGCACAGGGGTGCAATGGGTTGCACGGGCGTGCGTCTCCGGGGTTGGGGTGGCACGAGCAGCTGCACTGGTAGTGCATATCCGAGCTGGTGCTGGTCATCGCATCCGCACGGGGGTGCCACCATACGCACGGGGGTGCGTTCCCGAGATTTCGTTGCACTCCTGATCGCACTGGGTGTGCAACGCCGAGCTGAGCCTTGTTGTCGCATCCGCACGGGGGTGCCACCAGTCGCACGGGTGTGCAACGCCGAGCTGAGCCTTGTTGTCGCATCCGCACGGGGGTGCCACCAGTCGCACGGGGGTGCAACGCCGAGCTGAGCCTTGTTGTCGCATCCACACGGGGGTGCCACCAGTCGCACGGGGGTGCAACTTGCCCAGGTCAGAATTTTCCACAGAATCTTCGCAGCTTTGTGGTTTCACCCGAAAAATCATCGTTTTCATCATTTTCTTGTTTGGTATGCTGTTTTAGGCATGTAAACAAAAATATACCTGATTAATTATCCGAATGACGGTTTTACGACCGAAAACACATAAAATGGGGATAAAATAGGGGACTAAAATATGTGTAAATCAGTGAATATCAAATCTCCCCACACTTGAACCTTGCTTGTCCTCAAGCAAGCTAAACTAAAATGCAATAAAAGATAGAATCAAACAAGAACGAAAATTTACACACTATTTATTGAAATAACTACAAACGGTTAGCCGGTTTTTCGAAAGACAACATCAAATGAATCAAACCCAAACAAGCATATGCAAATATATGGTGATAACCAAAAAGCCGTGACTCACTTTCAATTAACTTAACTTGTTAATCTTCACACAACTCACAATGTTCACACACACTCGGTTTTATTTATGAAACATACATAAAATGTGTATGTGCAAACACTCAATGCCTCGTCAATGAAATGTGTAATATCATAAGCTTGTCATATGATCTCGTCTCCACCAACTAACATGCGAAAAAGTGTAAATCAAGAGGTCTTTACGGGGTGTAACGTTAGGCTTGGGCGAAGGGTATGGAAATGAATATTTATAGTGGCGAAATGGTTAAAACTCGGTAGTAGCATTTAACTAGCAACAAACGATACAACTATACATACAATTGCCTTAAAAAGGCGACTTTTGCGAAATCGAGCTCATCAACGACATTTTAACATGTTAGCATTCAAAATTGCTCGATTTTTGTCTACTTCACCCTATTTTAGGGTGTTTTATTTTCTGTTTTTTTTTTTTCTTTTTGCATACGAATGGATTTATACAATGAAAAATAAACTATAACAAGCGCTAGTTAAATGATTATTTTGACCGAGTTTCAACACTAAAAGGTTTAAAACATAAAAAGGCTAAATTTGGATAAGTGGGCGATTATGTTGGGTAAACAAAGGTAAACGGGAAGGCTCGACATGGTTAATTCTAAAGGTAATTTAAGGTTTACGGGAAACACAAAACAAAGAACAAGGCTAACAACAAAAGGGTAATCTAAGTGCCTCTATCACTTTTACATAATTCCGCAAGTTCATGGTCTTAACAAGCATGCTAGTGACAAGTTCTAAATTACACATGACATCCGGCTCACTCCTACTCCGAAATGAACAAATATATAACAATTTCAAGGCTCAAATATGCTCACGTAATGGAAGGAATGGGTAAAAGTGTGAAAACTATCATGCAAGTCTTTCTTTGTTTGTCATGCTTTCTGGTTTCCTTTTTCAAAATTTATTTTGCTTGTCGAGTTTTTATCATGTCCGAAGCTTTCTAAAACACAACCAACCAGTTTATTTACTAAAATATATACAGAACACAAATATTTTTGGATGATTTTCTGGGGTTTTTTTTTTTAGAGGACCAAAAAAGTTAACAAAGTTAACAAAGTTAACCCCCTCCCCACACTTGAAATTCGCATTGTCCCCAATGCAAAACCCGAAATATAGAGAAAAAGGATAATAGTACTCCCCTCAAGATGATATCTGATGAAACGAGACTTCCAAAGCTGTGTCTGTCATATGCTCCGGTCCAAGATATGTCGGATCTGCAAGTATGTCACATGTACACCAAAACAGAGCAGTAACAGCATAAACATAAAAACCATAATATACATAAATAGAAATACTAGAAATCCCAACAAAGACAAGACATAAAGTAAAGTGTCTGAAAATAGAAAGTACATAACCGGGGGTGTTGAAATAACAACCAAAATGAACACCCGAAATATAAAGTACTGAAATGCTACTACCACCACCAGCTACTCATCATCACCGTCAGCACCACCTCCTGGTTGACTCGCAGCTGCTCCTGGTTCAGCTGCATTTGTTGAAATTGCTGGTACAAATCAGGATAAGATGGGATGCCGGGTGGTGGCTGATTCTGCTCCTCCTCTTCATGCTCAGCCGAACACACAGTTATGAAGATTCTGTCAAACTGATCTGGGTATTTCGCACGGGCGTGCGAATGGACGCATGGTCATGCATCACCGAGATCAGTGGTGGTGCGGTCTTGATTATCGGAACATGACGGGATTGCACGGACGTGCGACTGGTCGCATCACCGTGCACATCCGGCACCACAGTTAAAAATCATGAATGACCCGCATACGCACGACCGTTCCATGTACAGAACGACTGTGCGACCCGTTTTCTGCAGATTCTTAACCCCGAATCAGAACAGTCAAATCTTTTCGAAATTTTTCAAGTTTCTAGTGAGAGGGGGTTAGGAAATCAGCCGGGTGTTCATGATTTGTGAAGTTCTTGCAAGGGCTAGGGTTTCGATTTGTTTATGAAGGGAACCCTAAAAAGCCTTGATGAAATCGGAGAGTCTACCCCTAGAAAGCGATAAAAACAGGAAATCGATAAGAAAAAACAAACTGTGCGAGAAGATCTGAGAAACCGTGCGAAAAATGGTGCGATTTTGGGGAAAAAAAATCGGCCAGGAACGAGAGTGCAGTAGGGTTTCACGAATGTGAGAAGTGGATGCAGATGAGGGCTTTTATATGGAACAATGACAAAATGCCCCTGACCAAGCGCACGGGCGTGTGGATTTTCGCACTGAGGTGCGGATCCGATGTTGACCCATTCTTGCACGTTGACCTCGGTAATGCACGGGGGTGCGACTCGAGGTGCAGGCCAGCCCGAAATCGCACGGGCGTGCGAACCATGGCACAGCCATGCTAAATCTGCAGATGTGTCTGTTTGCCGCAGAAACCAGTTTCAGCACATTTTTTGGCCGTTTTTCGCCATTTTTGCAACACGCTAACTGTTTTAACATTTGTCTACCATAGAACCTTCGCTCGGTATGATTAAAAACTGTACACGACTACGGAAACTACCAAACACAACTAAATTACGCTAAAGCTAGAAAAACACATAAAAAGACGATACCACCCCTAAAGCGCTTTTGACGCTCTTGCTACATTTTTGATTCGCGAGTCAGTAGCGTAGACTCATGCTAAATTTTTGTCGGCGAGTCGATAGCAAGACTCATGCTAAATTTTTGTCGGCGAGTCGATAGCGAGACTCATGCTAAATTTTTGTTGGCGAGTCGATAGCAAGACTCATGCTAATTTTTTGTCGGCGAGTCGATAGCGAGACTCATGTCCCCACACTTAAGCTGTATGCGGGGTGTGGAGCTTGATAACCTCCACCGCCGACTCGATCGGCCCTCCAACGTAAACCTTCAACCGATGCCCATTTACCTTGAAAATAACGCCGTCCGCGTTCTCTATTGCAACAGTCCCATAAGGAAATACCTCTTTTACTGTGTATGGTCCTGTCCAACGTGAATGAAGCTTTTTCGTAAACACGCTTCTTGTCGTTAGCCATGATGATGTCTCCTTCGTCGGCTGGGCCCTCTGTCTCAGCGGATACCACCTGCTCGTCCACAGCTGCTGCGAGTTGCAGCGCAACCGCACGGGATCTCTAATGAAGACGTCTCCTCAGATCACGCTCGGGTTCGTCTGAAGGCTCAGCAGGGTCGGGAGCGGGGGTTGAGGACACGAAAAATTGCTCGACAAGAATATTATATTATTATAATAAGGCTGTTTTTTTTTTTTGAAAAGAAACAGAATATTATTTTAAATGGGCTGAAAATTTTATAAAAATCCGAAAATGGGCCGAAATTTTTATAAAAATTAAAGTAATGAAAATAATCAAATCGGCTAGTTTAAAAACGATTTTTAAGAGACGAAAATTCAACGAATAAATGAATAAATAAATCCGGATTAGAACAAATAAATAGAATAAAAATTTACAAGTGTACAAAAGAATCACGAAAATGAATAAATTGAATTAAAAGCAAGAAATATTAACAAATAAATCAACAAATAAATAATCACGAAAATATACACAAATATTAACAAGTATATACACCGATAACACAATGACTCGGGTCGTTCCTAAAACTCGCCACTTCCCCGGCAACGGCGCCAAAAACTTGACACGTGCGCGACTGTACATATTTTTACAATGAAATTACACACGATTTGGTTTTAAATTTATAAAAGTGATTATTACTTTTACATCAAAACACACACGAAAGGGCAAGTGTACCCGTCATATATGTAGTAAAGTATCGGTAAGAACCAAGTATCGATCCACGGAAATGGGCGGAGAAATAATACTAGACCTTTGTCACTAAATTACCGGTAAAAACATAAGTTGTTTTGGTTTTAATTAAACTAAAGTAAGCATAATTAAATGCTTATAAAACATAGTGAATTATATATAAATAGCCTTGCTTAATACACAACCAAAGCATGTCATCTAAGTCAGTTTTGGCACTAGAAGCATTCGGTCAATTTTCCATTTCGAGACAATTAGTATCCCTTTCGGGAATCCTAACATGACAATCATTCGGAAAGTTAAAACGATAAACACACTTTAACCACCTAAAATTGTTCTTTAACGTGCAATTGATTAATGTCTACAAAAATCTCCTAAAAATAAGTTAGTCATCCGTTAGGAGTTTTCTAACCTCACTTAATCAAGGAAAGCAACACCGATAAACACAATGCAACCACCGAGACAAGCATAAACTAGATTAAATCACAACCGAGTTCATTTTACAAATCTTGCGCATAAATTCACCAAGATAGCAATTTTGGCCAAAACTACTAACTAAGCTAACAAATCATGGCAAGAATTCATAACAACACCATCTAACCCGTTAGAGTCCTTCCGTGAAGGCAAGTTTTCTTGATTAACAATAATTACATTTTATTAAACCACTAACCCGTTAGAGTATCATGGTGCCCACATTTTAACCAAGTTAAGCTAGTTAACCAAATTAAAAGTTTACTAATACATGATTAAATAAGCTTCATTTTTCATACATCTTACCTAACCAAGCACCAATCATCCAACACAATTACTTATAATCAAGAAATCAATATCAATAACAAGGTTGCAAACTAATCATCAAAGATAATCATAGAAAATACTTCAAAGTTTCATTACACACATAGATTAACATACTAATGGTTATAATCAAGCAAGGGATTGTTGTGTTTTTGCCCAAAGGCTACAATAATACATAAATATTAATCTAAATGCTTGAAAGATTAACAAAAACATGGAAAGATTAGAAAACCCAACCATAAACAAGCATAAGATTAAGAATCCGGATAGTAAATGAGCAAAACCGGGCAATGTGGCTTGAATCCGGGTGGCTGCAGGAGCCTTCGGAGCCTCAAAATCGCCTGCAAAGCTCTCCAAAATTCCAGAGTTACGAGCGAATGTTTCTGCAAGTTTTTTATATCATTTTGCGATCGCACGGTCATGCACTTTATGGCACGACCGTTCACTTTTTGCATTATTGGAGTTACTGTTCACCATACCGCATGACATCATCAGATCTTGACCGGTCTTCAGATCCGCACGGGGGTGCAATGGGTTGCACGGGCGTGCGTCTCCGGGGTTGGGGTGGCACGAGCAGCTGCACTGGTAGTGCATATCCGGGCTGGTGCTGGTCATCGCATCCGCACGGGGGTGCCACCATACGCACGGGGGTGCGTTCCCGAGATTTCGTTGCACTCCTGATCGCACTGGGTGTGCAACGCCAAGCTGAGCCTTGTTGTCGCATCCGCACGGGGGTGCCACCAGTCGCACGGGTGTGCAACGACGAGCTGAGCCTTGTTGTCGCATCCGCACGGGGGTGCCACCAGTCGCACGGGGGTGCAACGCCGAGCTGAGCCTTGTTGTCGCATCCGCACGGGGGTGCCACCACTCGCACGGGGGTGCAACTTGCCCAGGTCAGAATTTTCCACAGAATCTTCGCAGCTTTGCCGTTTCACCCGAAAAATCATCGTTTTCATCATTTTCTTGTTTGGTATGCTGTTTTAGGCTTGTTAACAAAAATATACCTGATTAAGTATCCGAATGACGGTTTTACGACCGAAAACACATAAAATGGGGATAAAATGGGGGACTAAAATATGTGTAAATTAGTGAATATCATACCCTCAGACCCTCAGACTGGTGATCACAAGGTGTTAGTTGTAGATGAAAACTTATTGTCGAAATTCAAAACTGTTGAAAAACATAAACATCCGAACACCCTTAAATGAGACAAAGGTGGTTTAGTCTGAAAAATGACTTGATAGGGAGACTTACCTTCTAACACTTATGATGGTAACTTGTTAATCAGATAGGTGACAATTAAAACACACCGAGACCACATATAAAGGGGAACCCCCCTTGAAACCTCAAATCCCTAGCTACATTAAGAAGATGGCTATGTTTTCACTCTACAATACCATTCCTGTTGTGGACGCATTCCGTTTTCGAAAATTTTAGCGGCAACTAGTGGTTTCGGTGAACAATCAAGAATCGAAACCGGAGGTTTTGGTATGGTTTATGTTGCTGATATTGTGTATGAAGGAACTCCTAGTCATGTGGCGATCAAACGAATAAAATCCAATAGTGACATGGAAAACCAATTTTGGGCAGAGGTAAACATATTATCCAAGTTACATCATCGTAACATCACCTCGTTAATCAGTTTCTGAGATGAACAAGAAGAAAAATTGCTAGTATATGAATTTGTTGTTAATAACAGTCTTGAAGTACATCTTCACAGTCAATAGGAGGAACTATCGTGGGTTTAGAGATTGAATATCTGTATAAAAGCAACAAAGGGATTAGCCTATTTGCATGAGGAAAACGCAACAGGTATCGACGTTATTCATAGAGACATTAAGAGTTCAAATGTTTTGTTAAACGAGTATTTCGAGCCAAAGTTATAAGATTTTGGGACTAAGTGAATTTGTTCGAAGTACGATCCCACGCGTGTTGCAACTCAAGTCAAGGGTACTCACGGATACGTTGATCCTCACTTGTTTCAAACCGGTATCATGAGACGAAAATCATATGTGTATAGTTTTGGAGTGATGTTATTCGAGATTATTGCGAGGAAACCAGTACTGCATGATCCGGCTTTTAGAGGGGGAGAAAATTTGGTAAGTTGAGCTAAAAGGCATGTCCCAGGAGGTAACCAGGAGATGATTCCCGATCCGGCTATACGGGGTCGGATTTCTTCCAAGGCTTTGAAAAAGTTTGTGAAGCTTGTTGAACATTGTGTGAAGATTGTGCCTGAGCCAAGACCGGTTATGAAAGCAGTTTTGGCGACGCTCGAAGAGATTCTGGCTTTGGAGAGTGGTGGTGTGGAGGAAAAAGACTCGAGCGTTCTTGGATAACGTGTTTCTTGATTGTTGCCTTACTCACTGTAAGTATAATTGTTGAAAATGGTATATATACAGAAAACTTTCAGTTTCAGTCCGAAAATGGTACTGAGTTTACATATAACAAAGTTCAAGAGTCTTTCAGAATGATTGAGAATTTTTCATCAAACTTCTCCTGTGTATACTCCACAACAGGAACGGTATTCTTGAGCAAAATGTAGCTAGGGCTTTGAGGTTTCAAGGGGAGGCTCCTCTTTATATGTGGTCTGAGCGTGTTTTAACTGCCATCAGTGTTTATGAGGTCATTTTTCAGACTAAACCACCTTTATCTCATTTATGGGCGTTTGGCTGATTATGTTTTTCAATAGTTTTGAATTTCGATAGTAAATTTTCATCTAGTGATCACCAGTCTGAGGGAACTTATCAGAATCGAAATGATCAGTCTGTTATCCGGAAGTCTAATAGGGTAAGTCAGTTTCCTAGAAATGTCAGTTTCCTAGAAATTTTTCTGACTATGTGATTGAAGTTATAATTAAATATCATGCAAATGGTGAGATTAAGCGTTATAAGAGTACCATCTTTAGGGGTTTAGACATGTTTTAGGCTTGTTTAGAGCTAGTTTAGGCTTTTCTAGGTTGATTCCAGACTTGTTAAGAGGTAGGCAATTTTTGGCTAAATTTCACTTGAATAAGCATCGTAGTGCCTGAGAATGTGCCTTTCCAGGCGAAGCGAATATGCTATCCTGCACTGCGCCCTCTGTGCCTGAGAATGGGCTGATTCGGGGTTATGCTTTATACCGGTCAAAACGTCAAAATCCAACAGTTAGCTAAAAGGGTAATGGTTCAAGTGAGTCAAATGGGTCAAAAGTGTGACAACCCTCACTAAACCAGGTTTCCGTACGACTTAATTAATAATAATTTACTGCTTAATTACTGTGCTTACTTGAATTTATGGATAGACTGCTACTTGACTGTTGATACTTGTACATATCTGCATCATACCTTACATACTGTCACTACATTATTTTCATGATGCACAAAAGCACAGTAGCACTATGAACGGATAACCTATTGAACATGCTGATAAAGCCAGCATCAGGCAAACACTGCCTCTAAAGGCCTGTATGAGCCAGAAATATTTTACTACACCCATAGTGTGTGTAGGGATACAAGGGTTGTAAAACTGCGTCTCTAGGAATAAGATACAATGATTGGATGTGCCTAAAACGTACTCTAAGCACAAAACACAGCACTTTATTTAACACACTAGCTTCTAGCTAACTAATAAAGTGCCAAAACATGAGGAAATATTCCTGACACTTTGCAGAACAAAATGTGTCACTAAAAGTATCATTAACGACGCTTAAAAGATTACTTAAGCACTTTAACGGATTACTATCCAACCGAACAACCGGACTATACCCGGAACATAAAAATATTGCCAGAAATATCATTAGTCTTTTCTGAGCCAGTTAGGGTCCCTGATTACCCTAACACCCGTGATATAACGCAACACTTAACTAACGGAGTTAAACCCTAAAGTTAACCTACTTAACGTAACTAAGCTCCAACTACACACTTGAAATCGAACCAAGTGACCCCCCCCCCCTTGGGCCGGTTTGGTCCTCTTGTAACTAGCTAGTACACATTTGATTATTAAATTAAGTTATGTCTAATATCTAGTAGACATAAAAACCATTGGATTTGGAACATGAGTTTGTCTATAAATACATGAGCTTAACACAAGAGATCTCACACCACACTTCACCAAAAATCACTCTCTCTTTCCCTCTCTTGGTTCTCGGCCGAAGACTCCCCACCACCATCCACCATTGTCGAGCTTTGATCAATCCATTCCAAGTATATACAAGCCTTACGGGTCACGTATTAGGAGCCTTGGAGCAAACGGAAGCGGAAGGACCTCATTACTTAGCTTTTATCCACCTCATTTTCGCCTAGAATCTTCCCTAGCCCCGAGCTAGAGGTATAATGTTTAAAACTCACTCTCGAACATATCTAAAGTGGTTAATATGATTTATAACGGTTAAAATGCGGAAACCCATCTTTTGGATCTTTAAAGTTTACTAAAACTTGAATTTTGTTGGATAAAAGATCATAACTTGTGTAAAAGTTGTAGTGTTTGAATATGGTGATTATTAAGGCCCGATCTACGTTGTGGTGGCTCGGATCATCGTTTAACCCGACTTTGTTAAGATCATAAATCTTGACATAAGCTTGTTTCTAACGGTACAAGGGTTAAAAGGTGAAACTCTACCACACGAAAGACATGAACTTGTGTAAAAGTAATTTTACTAGTAAAGTGGTGTTTAAAACTAGCGGATCTACGTATCTGCAAGTGGTATTTTCATAGAACCAAGTGTTGAGAAAATCATGTTTTATAAAAGTCGGATGACATACTAACAAATGTGATTTTACAAACCACAAGTGTATAAACACTTGTGAAATAAGAAGTTTTCGACAAAATATCAATCTTTGAGAAAGATGAAGGGAAGTTGTAAAGAATGATTTATTCTAAAAACGGGGTTTTTACAAGATTAAACTATTTCATACAAAGATCCACCAAATATAAGGGGATCTACACAATAGTTTTCGGAAAAACTACAAGTTCATGTAATAATGCGATTTACATACTAGTCGGCAAGTTTGATGTGTTGAAAACTAGTTTAATGCGTTGGAAATTGTTTGATTGAATCAAAAGGTTGTTGAAGTGATTTTTGTAAAAGAAAATGATACGCTTGAAAGCGTGGCCACCTCCAGTTACAGGGGAAACTCTGGCGAAATTTTTCTAAAATCTAACACTTAGAATTATTTACAAGTGTTAGAACTATTTTTGATATATTTTCAAATATATTTCGCCATGACTTTATTTACTAAATAATCGGAGGTGGGATTTTCACGAAACTAAACGTGATAAATATTTATTCGATAAATATATTTGTCACCACACTGTTTATGATTATTTTGTGATAATATATAAATATTATTTTTAGAGTAAAAATAATATTTACAAACGTTGACGAACCCAAAATAATGCAAACGCTTACACGACAAACATATAAGTTACAACGGTAATTACTATTACCACCCGATTACTAAAACGTAACTTACGCATTAGGCGGAAATATTCATGAACGCGTATTTTGTCAACGTATTATTTTTGGAAATATTATGTGAAGTGAAAATATAGTATTTTTGAGAAAAATATTTATATTTTGGAATGAGAAGTAAAGATATATTAAGTGAGACTTAATATTATAAATTGAACGCACATGTATTAAATCCCCCATCCTTGGGAAGGAAATTAAATTACCAAGTACATACAAGGAACGGTTGTCTAACTGTTTCCCCAAAAATGTAAACTATAAAGCCAAGGCACGGCCATCCGTCTAATAAAGTTAGCACATGTAGGTCGTTGCACAGCTGTCGGACATTTGGAGTACTTGGTATAGCGACGCACTGACTATGAGTTCATGTCCCCCTTTTCTCTTAACTGTTTTCAGTTTTCTAAACTGCGGGGGTGAAATACATGTTACTATGTTTGCGAATATTTCTTATATGGTATGGTTAGCGTGAGGAGGGTTGTTATTTAGATCATGTGAACTGGGTAGGCGGAAACTTGAGGTCATTAATCCTCAGGGTAGGACCGAGGGGCAGGAGCGATAGATCTATTTGGGTGTAGCGAGCCCAGTCCCAGGCCCAGCGTAACGGACCTCGGGATGACTTTGTACCCGGCGCATAAATCTGCTAGGTTTGAGCCTTCCTACTTGCATTTCACACATATCAATGGCCTTGCAAACCATTGGTGATCTCTTTTTCCTTATTTGCTACATACCAGGATTTTATACTTACAAAGGTTTTTACTTACTCACTACACATGAACTTGCTCAACAATTTTGTTGATTTTTCCAACTTACATGTATTTCAGGAAATTAAGGATCTGGCATGGTATGATACGTTTTCACGCTGCGTATGAGAAATAAGGTCATCCAAGTTTAGGGGTCGTGGCTCTTGCCTGGACGAGCCACCGCTCTTAAACTACGTCTGCTTTATGTTTGTGATTCTGAACAATGTTTTTATGAATTAGGTTGTAACTTCCGTTGCATGTGTTGGTACTTTAAAACAATGTTGTGGTACTTTTATTTTGAAACTTAATCAATGGATGATCTTGCATGGTTATACTTTCATATAGCTTTGTTATGATTAAGCTATGGTATTAAGAAGTCACACCAAATTAACCACGCTTCCGCAAAGCCAAGGTGTGACAGCTTGGTATCAGAGCTCTGATCATAGCGAACTAGGATTCCTCCTCGAGTCTAGACTATGATCACTAGGGCTCTCACGAAAACATTTTTACTACATACCACTTAAGTCCAGATCCAAAACGTTTTTACAAACAAATGTTGAGCACATTTTATTTATTATTTTTAGGCTCAGTCATGGAGGCTGAGGCTCGGTCTTGGAGGCCGAGGCTCGATCTTAGAGATCGAGGTAGATGTTTATTATTTTTAGGCTCAGTCTTGGAGGCTGAGGCTCGGTCTTGGAGGCCGAGGCTCGATCTGAGAGATCGAGGTAGATGGCTAGTTGGACTAGGGAGAATAGGCTCAGTCTTGGAGGCTGAGGCTCGGTCATGGGGACCGAGGCTCGACCTAAGAGGTCGAGGTAGATGATAGAGCAGTCTTAGAGACGGGGAGAATTTGGAATGTCAGTCTAGGAGACTAGGAGGCTAGTGGGACTAGGAGAATTATGCGATTTCTTACTTGATAACTTATGTGATTATTTGATTGTATGATTGACTGTTGGTGCATATTTGTGCTTATGGCCTCGCCCTGCACCGGCGATTCAGACACCACTGGACCTACACCTGTAGTACCAGATGACCTAGCATCTTCAGAGCACGAGGTGCACATGTCGGACGTTTCTAGCAAGGACGAGGACGACTTCCAGCCCTTCGCACTACCTGATGGTGCTGATGAGCCCGCAGATGGCCCTCTTGTTGAGTACCTCCCTCTGGTAGTAATTCCGGCTCCTATACTGTTAGCCGTCTATCCCGCATATGACTTACTTCTCGACGCCGAGGCTGACGGCGATGTGGATCTATTTGAGGATGAGCCTATTGAGGATGAGATTCCGGATGCAGCCCTACTTCCCGCTGGCGATCTTCTGATGATCGCTGGTGCTCCTGCGGAGGACTCACCCGCACATTCACCGGTCCCAGACTCCTTTGAGTCTGTGGCATCCGCACCTTCTCACGAGGTGAGCGCACAGCACTTTGCACACGACTCGGATCCTGACCAGGCATCCTCTGCTGCACCTATTCCAAGCTTTGCATTCGAGCATGACGATATAGAGGATTATGATCCCATCTTTCCTCCGGGATTTGACCCGGATCACGACATTGAGTATATCCCGATGGACCAGCCCATGGAGGATCCCGCTGATCCAGTTGATCCCATCGACCCTGAGTTTGATTTTGAGATGGCCTTTGATGATCCCGAGCCTACCGTAGCCCCCGAGCCAGTAGCTGCTTCAGACCCCGTATTCGAGCATAACCCTATTCGTGCAGATGTACCCGTTGTGGATCCTTTGATTGATGATGTACCTATCGATGACCATCCTATTGTTGCTCCACTATTGGAGGATGAGCATGCTGTTGATGCCCATGTTGATGCCCCTCACATTGCTGATATTCCTGCTGATCCTGTTATTGCCCCTTTTCCTGACCTTGTGCCTGTACAGTTCAATCATGCGCTTCTTGCAGCCCAAGTTAATTCTCGATACGCGCACACCCGAAGTGGGTGGATAAACGATGACAATAGTTACCCACCTTTGGAGTTTCCTGTGACACTCCCTTGTTACTCCTGTTTCAGCCCCTGTTCTAGTTCCTAAGGATGCACCTTTGTTTCCCACACTCACCACTGATACTCACCACGCCGCTACATGACCAGAGCCTGTACTTGAGCTAGCTACTACACCATCGAGACAGCTCGATGTTGCACCTGCTGAACCTGCACCTTTACATGGTCACGATCCTGTCTCTTTTTAGTCTGTCAGACGTTGCACCCCTTATATCTACCTGCATAGGACAGTCCCCCCTCATTTGTGAAGAGGTTCGTTTTCCCCTTGTGAAGATCGATGCCCGTTGCGCCATCATGCCTAACACCTTCTATCAGGATATACCCGCACCTAGAAGAGATTCCCCAGGCCGCACCGCTTGCTACACTCACCACTACAACGTTCGATAAGCCAATTGGATGGTGCCTACAAACGCACTATGCTAACTATAAACCCTTACCATTTCTCGCATTATGAAAAACGCACACAGGATAAGTTGCTCCAGTAACAGCAACTGCAAGTTAAGGATAAGAGTCGCGGGACGTTGAAGCTAAGCTGACACCTCGAAAGGGCAACTTCAAATGCAAAACATTACATAACTAAAAACATGAGTTAAGTGTCTACATCACAAGACAGCATATTGTCTGAAAACTTTAAGTAAAACACCACGTCCTTCACCAACATGCCTTGATTCGCCACATACATCAGGATCCCTTTTATGCTCTTAACCTTTGATATTCCACCGTCCCCCGGGATTTTTGATAAACGTTCCTTTTACCATTAAAAGGCAAATCAGTTAACTACTTCGAGGAATATACAAGCTCGCGGAGGAATTCAAGCATGTCGACAGTTTACTACTCTCTCCTCCCCCACCTTAGTTACTAGAAATGTTGATACCTGGATAACGCAGATTGCGTTACGATTGGGTAGAGACCCCAAGATTGTGGAGATTTGTGAGGACCACGTCTGACTACGCAATTTAGATATGCTAATATACTTGTTGGGCAAGGGTAGGGAGATCCGATGGCCCTGATAATGTGATACATTTCGTAAGGCAATGAAATTGTAGCCGGAAAACGATGGAAACCAATTGTCATAAAGCATGTGCTAAAACATTATGGCCAATAATCAACAAAAGCTCAGTCACCATGTCATTGCTAAATGTGATCAGTAACGCTTATGCGCGTACTAAAATTTTGATACTACATGTTTACTTGCTATACTTTTATTCAACGAAATCCTCAAATTACGTACGAACGTTATGATTGTGATGCAATGTGCTTACCCGTATAATGAAAACCTAATCATAAGACGTAATACCAATATAATGGGAATGTGCTATGACTGAGAAACACGTGTTTGTTTGATATACGTTCGGCAAGCATGATCCCAATTACTTGCTTGATGAATTGCGTGATGTGTAATATAATGACTTAAACATGTGAGATACATGTGTTCCAAACAACTATTTATGTTCCCTGAATAGAAGAGACCTAACTAACATGAACTTCTTCCTAGAAGATGTCGCATCAAGAGATCACCCGACTGACTGAGGCAGAATGGTTAGCGCACGCCTCTCGAGTCAGAGCTCGGCACGAGGTTCTTCGCTACCAACATGGCGAAGGTGCCTCGGGGAGAGACCTACCTAACGGTAATGTTTAAGTCACTTGAGACACATTACAATACGTTGGAAAGTCCCTAAAGTGCCCTGCTAATACCTATTGTGATGATCAATTCTTGGATACAGGGTGTACCTACCAGTTTTTCCTAGAATGCAACCCTCCGAATTTCGGTGGCACGGGAGGTGCCATAGCATTTGTAAAATGGGCTGAGAATGTGGATGTCGTTGTGCGAATGAGTGGTTGCACGCCAGAGCAGCAAGTCCCATACATTTCCGGATTGCTACAAGATGGAGCTCTGTTATGGTGGGACCGTAAGGTTCGAGAGTTGGACGAGGCTGTAGCTTATGCGATGTCATGGAGCGAGCTGAAAGAGATAATGCGAAAGGAGTATTGTTCTCAGAAGGATATCCAAGGGTTGGAATTAGAGTTCAGGGAGCTACAGAAGGAAGGTCCAGATGTGGTAAAGCACGTGAAAAGGCTTTACGATTTGTCGCGAGTCATTCCGTACCTAGTGGAACCCGAGTTGAAGAGAATGGAGCAATCTATTTGGGAATTGACACCTCAGGCCTTGAGCTTGATGATGGCATCGACGCCGCCATCACCCGTGATTGCCCATGTAACAGGACTGGAGCTCACTAAGGAAGCATTTAGGTTGGTGAAACTATCGATTCCGGATGAGAAAAAGGAAACAACAATGGAGACATCTGGGAAGAACAAAAGAAAGCTTGGTAAATCTCAGGGAGGTGATCAGGCAAAAGAAAGGAGAAGGGCCAAAAAGGGAAAGATGTACCTGGGTAATCTACCTAAGTGCGAAGTATGCCAGCGCCATCATAAAGGGAAGTGCAGTAATAGGAAGTGCGACAACTGTGGAAAAAGGGGACACGACAGGGAAACGTGTTGGCAGGAGACGAAAAGAGGAAAGGAAGGTTGTAACTGCGGTGGTATGGGGCACCTTGGAAAGGATTGCCCAAGGGAGACTAACCAAGACCACGAAGAAGCATCCAACACCGGAGCTAGTAAGGCCTGCCAGGATCCAGATATGGTCACTGGTACGTTCTTTGTCAACCCAAGGTCTTGCATTCACGTTATTTGATAACGGTTCCGACCTTTGTCTCGCATCTCATGAATTTAGGAATCTACTTAGGTTAGTAGAGAGTAAGTTAGTCGACCCACTCTTACTAAGGCTAATTAATAAACGACCTCGACATAGTAACTAGGATGAACCCGCGATCAAGCAACCAAGCGGAAAATCGTTACCCGCGTCCCGGAGATGAACGACGAAGCAATCATGACTCATGAGGAAAGATACGCCTCTACAAACTACAAATTGCCTGAAGGCATGGAGGATGTTGCGTGAAGAATAGGTTGCTTCTTGGCCCATGTCGGGGACAGGAGGAGCCAAAGAACTAAGATCTTTTTATTACAAGAAAATGCCCTAAGGTCTCCACGAGGACTTCCCAGAATCTTCTCTCCTACGGCTAATCCCGTTCGCGTCAGATAAATTCCAAACGTCACACCTGCGGTCAATACCCCTTAACGACTTATATCTTCGGAAGCACAAGGATTGACGGTGAAGCTACAGAAGTTGACGAAGAAGGAAGATAACAGACCAAAAATCCCCTGTTGGGAAAACCCCATATCTGCTCGTTAAAAAGGAGGATGATGATTTTCAAGTAAACATCAGCTACCAGGAACCGAACAAGCTAACCCACCAAAATCAGCGACTCTTGCTAAAAATTTGCGGACCTCTTGTACAACTAACGATGAGAACCCGACTACTACACGACTGATCGACAATCGAACATCGTCAGAGAATATACCAGGATGAAATTGTGGGACAATGATCGTGCTTAAACATAAACAAAATACTGCTTCCTACACAATGAATAAACCAGATTCACACGAGGTGTGGAATCCAGAAAGACTAGAAGCCTTACATCTAGGAACAATATCTGTCAACTCAATCAAACATCATTAACTTGATCAACCTATCATTATAGTTAACGAACCCGAAAGTACTTAAATTTTCTTCCGTTGAAGTCTTCATTTTCACTTCTAACAAGTAGAAATTTGCATTTCTGCTCCCTTCAAGTAGTTGCATCGCGTTGTCTTCCTTCGCTGAGAGCGAATGCACGTTTGCTTCATATATTTGGTCACTTCTTCGTTTTAGTAAGAACGCATCACTTCATAACCCATGCACCATTTGCTACGCATGTGGTTTCATTTCGAATAAACGCTTCATGAATGTTCAGCTATTACATCGCCGAATCTAATTACTAGTTTGCGATTCGAATGACCTATATTTTGTCACTGTTGACTCTTTTGTTATCAAGTCAACACACTTATTGAAACCACCTGCTTGCAAGTTACATGTTTGCTATCATGTCAAGATTTCCTTGTTGACATGTACGTTTATTGTTTGGTTACGTTGAAACTAGGTTCGACTGCTTGAACTTATCCAGATCACATGTTTGATTTGAGACGCCATATGATGTATTGAGAGCATCATATTCTAATACTTTGACATAGGTTCTTTTGTTTCGAGTCGTAATAGACTTGTTTGGTCTATGACTTCATTAAATCGTTGATAGATTTTGATACCTTACAATGATACTTTCACAGAATTGCAGCTTGTGCTTCTCTAACTACTCGCTTAGTACACGGATTTAATTGGTTATTTGACAACTCGCCCTAAAACCATTTTCGTTATCACAATTAAATCACTCTCAACACACTTGCGTGCTGAGTCAAAGGTACATAAATTCATTGCATAACATGGTGTACCCCCTAACGATTCTTTCATAATCAAGCAAACGCCTTGCAGTACTCAATTTCACCTTCCGGTTTGCTTTGGTACACTTTCATCTGGTTCCAAACTCGGTGATTTTGTTCAGTCATCACTATTACGAGTCTTGTCATTACGATACCTTGTGTGTCACTACAAACTTGTAGCTGTTGCTAATCATGGCCAACCGTTCCACGCAAGATACATAAACTTTTGTTGACTTGTCATTTACACATTCCTGATGCAACTACAAATCAAAGCAAGGATACACCAGATCCATCTGTATTCATTCGGTGTATCCTCACAGTTCAAAAGGGTCAAACGCACTGAACCTTGCCACTTGGCTACTTGGGAGTTGACAGATCCCTTTACCATTTCATTTGAGTAGAAAATTACGGAATGTATATAGAGGGTGTGGATTGTTAAATATTCTTGGAACCACCAAGGGTGAGTAAGCTTTGATGCAGTTTGATGACTATCTACTTCGATGTTATATTTGCGTGACGTGACCAAAAGGAGTTAAGGTAGTACAAATTTCGAGGACGAAATTTCTTTAACGGGGGGAGAATGTGACAACCCTCACTAAACCAGGTTTCCGTACGACTTAATTAATAATAATTTACTGCTTAATTACTGTGCTTACTTGAATTTATGGATAGACTGCTACTTGACTGTTGATACTTGTACATATCTGCATCATACCTTACATACTGTCACTACATTATTTTCATGATGCACAAAAGCACAGTAGCACTATGAACGGATAACCTATTGAACATGCTGATAAAGCCAGCATCAGGCAAACACTGCCTCTAAAGGCCTGTATGAGCCAGAAATATTTTACTACACCCATAGTGTGTGTAGGGATACAAGGGTTGTAAAACTGCGTCTCTAGGAATAAGATACAATGATTGGATGTGCCTAAAACGTACTCTAAGCACAAAACACAGCACTTTATTTAACACACTAGCTTCTAGCTAACTAATAAAGTGCCAAAACATGAGGAAATATTCCTGACACTTTGCAGAACAAAATGTGTCACTAAAAGTATCATTAACGACGCTTAAAAGATTACTTAAGCACTTTAACGGATTACTATCCAACCGAACAACCGGACTATACCCGGAACATAAAAATATTGCCAGAAATATCATTAGTCTTTTCTGAGCCAGTTAGGGTCCCTGATTACCCTAACACCCGTGATATAACGCAACACTTAACTAACGGAGTTAAACCCTAAAGTTAACCTACTTAACGTAACTAAGCTCCAACTACACACTTGAAATCGAACCAAGTGACCCCCCCCCCTTGGGCCGGTTTGGTCCTCTTGTAACTAGCTAGTACACATTTGATTATTAAATTAAGTTATGTCTAATATCTAGTAGACATAACAACCATTGGATTTGGAACATGAGTTTGTCTATAAATACATGAGCTTAACACAAGAGATCTCACACCACACTTCACCAAAAATCACTCTCTCTTTCCCTCTCTTGGTTCTCGGCCGAAGACTCCCCACCACCATCCACCATTGTCGAGCTTTGATCAATCCATTCCAAGTATATACAAGCCTTACGGGTCACGTATTAGGAGCCTTGGAGCAAACGGAAGCGGAAGGACCTCATTACTTAGCTTTTATCCACCTCATTTTCGCCTAGAATCTTCCCTAGCCCCGAGCTAGAGGTATAATGTTTAAAACTCACTCTCGAACATATCTAAAGTGGTTAATATGATTTATAACGGTTAAAATGCGGAAACCCATCTTTTGGATCTTTAAAGTTTACTAAAACTTGAATTTTGTTGGATAAAAGATCATAACTTGTGTAAAAGTTGTAGTGTTTGAATATGGTGATTATTAAGGCCCGATCTACGTTGTGGTGGCTCGGATCATCGTTTAACCCGACTTTGTTAAGATCATAAATCTTGACATAAGCTTGTTTCTAATGGTACAAGGGTTAAAAGGTGAAACTCTACCACACGAAAGACATGAACTTGTGTAAAAGTAATTTTACAAGTAAAGTGGTGTTTAAACTAGCGGATCTACGTATCTGCAAGTGGTATTTTCATAGAACCAAGTGTCGAGAAAATCATGTTTTATAAAAGTCGGATGACATACTAACAAATGTGATTTTACAAACCACAAGTGTATAAACACTTGTGAAATAAGAAGTTTTCGACAAAATATCAATCTTTGAGAAAGATGACGGGAAGTTGTAAAGAATGATTTATTCTAAAAACGGGGTTTTTACAAGATTAAACTATTTCATACAAAGATCCACCAAATATAAGGGGATCTACACAATAGTTTTCGGAAAAACTACAAGTTCATGTAATAATGCGATTTACATACTAGTCGGCAAGTTTGATGTGTTGAAAACTAGTTTAATGCGTTGGAAATTGTTTGATTGAATCAAAAGGTTGTTGAAGTGATTTTTGTAAAAGAAAATGATACGCTTGAAAGCGTGGCCACCTCCAGTTACAGGGGAAACTCTGGCGAAATTTTTCTAAAATCTAACACTTAGAATTATTTACAAGTGTTAGAACTATTTTTGATATATTTTCAAATATATTTCGCCATGACTTTATTTACTAAATAATCGGAGGTGGGATTTTCACGAAACTAAACGTGATAAATATTTATTCGATAAATATATTTGTCACCACACTGTTTATGATTATTTTGTGATAATATATAAATATTATTTTTAGAGTAAAAATAATATTTACAAACGTTGACGAACCCAAAATAATGCAAACGCTTACACGACAAACATATAAGTTACAACGGTAATTACTATTACCACCCGATTACTAAAACGTAACTTACGCATTAGGCGGAAATATTCATGAACGCGTATTTTGTCAACGTATTATTTTTGGAAATATTATGTGAAGTGAAAATATAGTATTTTTGAGAAAAATATTTATATTTTGGAATGAGAAGTAAGATATATTAAGTGAGACTTAATATTATAAATTGAACGCACATGTATTAAATCCCCCATCCTTGGGAAGGAAATTAAATTACCAAGTACATACAAGGAACGGTTGTCTAACTGTTTCCCCAAAAATGTAAACTATAAAGCCAAGGCACGGCCATCCGTCTAATAAAGTTAGCACATGTAGGTCGTTGCACAGCTGTCGGACATTTGGAGTACTTGGTATAGCGACGCACTGACTGTGAGTTCATGTCCCCCTTTTCTCTTAACTGTTTTCAGTTTTCTAAACTGCGGGGGTGAAATACATGTTACTATGTTTGCGAATATTTCTTATATGGTATGGTTAGCGTGAGGAGGGTTGTTATTTAGATCATGTGAACTGGGTAGGCGGAAACTTGAGGTCATTAATCCTCAGGGTAGGACCGAGGGGCAGGAGCGATAGATCTATTTGGGTGTAGCGAGCCCAGTCCCAGGCCCAGCGTAACGGACCTCGGGATGACTTTGTACCCGGCGCATAAATCTGCTAGGTTTGAGCCTTCCTACTTGCATTTCACACATATCAATGGCCTTGCAAACCATTGGTGATCTCTTTTTCCTTATTTGCTACATACCAGGATTTTATACTTACAAAGGTTTTTACTTACTCACTATACATGAACTTGCTCAACAATTTTGTTGATTTTTCCAACTTACATGTATTTCAGGAAATTAAGGATCTGGCATGGTATGATACGTTTTCACGCTGCGTATGAGAAATAAGGTCATCCAAGTTTAGGGGTCGTGGCTCTTGCCTGGACGAGCCACCGCTCTTAAACTACGTCTGCTTTATGTTTGTGATTCTGAACAATGTTTTTATGAATTAGGTTGTAACTTCCGTTGCATGTGTTGGTACTTTAAAACAATGTTGTGGTACTTTTATTTTGAAACTTAATCAATGGATGATCTTGCATGGTTATACTTTCATATAGCTTTGTTATGATTAAGCTATGGTATTAAGAAGTCACACCAAATTAACCACGCTTCCGCAAAGCCAGGGTGTGACAAAAAGTCACCGGCAGTGTACCTTTAAGTTTTATCGCATGAAAATTCTAAATGATACTATTCAAAAAGGAAATACGATATAAATTGTTTTTTTAGTCTTTTTTGACACGGTTATTTAAATAAAAAGTTTGGACAAAAGTGCATTGGATCAACTTGACTCGTATAAGCTTATTTGTTTTTGACCGTTTCCCACTAGCACAATCTGATACCCCCACATTTCAAGCATCTTGCTGTGCATATTCTTTTGGTTTGTTTTGTTTCTCTTTTCTCTGTTAGATGACATTCTTGAACTTAGAAATAGTCATAATATTTGGGTAGCTTAAATATTATGATTTATGAACAATGACGGAATACTTGAGAATCAAGGAACGGTTCCTGCAAAGTTTTGAGATAGAATTTTTGATCTATTTTGTAGAGGTAGCACTTGTGACCTGTTTACTTATAATGGGTTGGCTCGGGTCATATTATCAAAATATATAAATTGTTAACTGAAATAAGTATTTCTGTACTCATAGCCCATTCTTTTAAACATTACCCGTTGTGACCCATTTCGACACTTCCACATTTCAGATCTGACTGTTTCTTGTTTTGTGCTGTCTTGCTTTTGTACTGTGTTTTTAAACTCAAAATTTATTAACTTTAACATGTTAATTATTTCAATTGCAATGTTGATATAGATTTGGGTAGTTTTATTGGTATTTCAGTGTGGGTTAGCCCAAAGTAGGTGCATAATGGGTCAAAATGGGTAACATTTCCATGCAAGTCAAAATGGGTCAGATCAAAGTAGGTAAATGTTTGATCAAGTACGGGTCGGGTCAAAATATAATAATCTATTAGTGCGAGGTTGTATTCACAATCAATTCTCTTTTGTCTATTTTTTGAATGTAATGACTAATGAATATGTTAAACTGTATCATAATCTGCAGCATCAAAAGCATAATTTAGGTTATGTAAAATGCTTTAAGGTGTTTTAGAATGTTTAAAAACAATAATATTGATATGAGTACATCACCAGTTTTGTCCAAGTTTTACTAGTTAGTTAGCCCTTTGACTTTAACGGTCAACATTGCCTTTTCTTTAAATGCTTTTACGGCATGTTACCATTTTTAGTTAGTTAGCCCTTTGACTTTAAAGAACTATAAATTCACTTCAATAAATTTGATAGTTTTGTATTTTGTTTTAAGTTAGTTATATCTATATAGTATAATTTTTTACTTATTTATAGCGATATCTGGTTGTTGAGACAAATCTAACCAGTGGATTGGTAAAACGCGGCCTAGTTAGGAAAAGATTACATGTCATTGACGTATAAAAATTATTTTAAGTTGTGATAGACCGGTAAAGTTCATAAAGCGTGTTGACCTTTCAAACTCTATAAGTTTCTAACTTTCTATGGCTATAAATATGCCGAGTTCAATACGGCTAGTCGGAGTTGAGTCGGGGAACTCATGGGGAAGGCAGGCCGGCCCTGGACAAAAACACAACCCCTCGATTCCGGGGAACGTTTTACACCAAATCGTGGTGAGATGACACCATAAGGAGTAACCATCGTGAGATGACACCAATCATAAGGAGTAAAGGTGAGTATGCTCAATATTCATCTCACCATTACTTAAAAAATAATAATCATTTAACATTCAACCCTTTATGTATATACCAATTTCCAACAAATTTTCACATAAAATTCTACCATTTTTATACCCAAAATTTTACCACTCTACCACCCAAATATTCACACTCTATACACTTCAATTCTATTTCTTGATCTAGTATTGTTTTTTATTGTTCTAAGTTTGATTTTATTTATGTTATGATTTTTTTTATATTTTTTAAAGTTAATTAATTAAAACAATTTTTTAAATATCTTAATTTAAAATAAATTAAAATAATTAGAGGTTTTAAGAAATATGGGAATAACATGGCAGGGATTCTTCACCGGTGTGGGAGAGAATTTGGTGTGAGAGAGAATTTGGTTGGCGTGGGAGAGAATTTGGTTGGGGGATTCTTCGCCGGCGTGAAGAGAATTTGGTTGGGGGATTCTTCGCCGGCGTAAGAGAGAATTTGGTTGGTGATATGGCGTTTGGTTGGTGATATGGCGCGAGTTAATTGGTAGTTTATGATAAAAGATTTGTAATTACTTGGTTTTTTTAAAAACTAGGTGTAGCCCTTCCCACGCCCTAACACCAACACCACCCTATGTCTCTTGCTTAGATGAGAGCCACATTTAAGACCCACCCTTCATGCCCCTCCATTTAGACGAGAGCCACATTTAACACCCACCCTTCATCCCCCTCCATGGTCTAATTGTGACATAATAATAACAGTTGGGAGACCAAAAAATACCTACTTTTTTTCTAGTTGCGCATTATTTTATAATAATTCTATCATTTTATTTTGTTTTATTAGGTGTACTTCACGATAGAAAATATACAAATGAGATATAAAAAAAAGAAAATAAATTTTAACTAGAGAAAATACAATTTATCAGCAGTATTAAATTTATTATAGCAGTGTAAATTTATTATAAAGTAGATCTGAAAACACAAAGGTGGCAAGACATACACACCACCCCTCGATCATGTTTGTTTCTAAAAGACACGATCCACAACTAAAACATGAAACAAAGAAAAACAACAAAAGACAATCAAACCACACCACTTATCAAACCACCATAACTAACATCTATGGAACCACCCTCCTGGTGGTGGTGGTAGTCTTGGTGGTCCTACCACCACCCACACCACCCTCAAACTCCTCATCCTCATCCTTTCCCCCCATCCCAAAAGTACTCTTAACCGCATCCGCAGCTCCTTGCGCCATACCCTTCACTTTCTCCCCGGTTTGTTGCATTATCCCCCCGGTTTTCTCCGTCCCGGCTTGCGCCGTTTCCTTAGTCGACTGCGCCACATCCGACGCCTTGTCTTTCGTGGCTTGGCCCATCTGGCCCATCTTGTCGCGCGCCGCTCCGGTTTTTTCGGACACGTAACTTCCGGTCTGGTCGGCTGACTCCTTGGTCTTGTCCCAAGCCGAGCCAGCCGCGCCGGAAGTCTTGTCTTTTCCTTGTTGTGCTTTGTCCTTGACGTTTCCCATCATTTGACCGGTTTTTTCTTCGGTTCGGCCTTTGACTTCTCCGGCTTTGAAGTTTTGCTCGTTTGATGCCATTGTTGAAGTGAGTTTGTTGATTGGAAATTTGAAGTGTTTTTTTTGTTTGAAGATTTGAGTATTCGAAGTTGATTTGCTTTGGTGGATATGTGCATGGAGGTGAGTACTATATAGAGTTGAAGGTGAGATGGGTGTGTGACACGTGTCTAGTAGGTTGACGCGTGTCGTGGTTACGTGGCCTTTGAGATTTTTTTAAACTTATCTTTGCAATGTTATCAGTGTCTACGGTTCTGCGAATATGTTCCATATATTACTTTCTTATTATTATTTTATTATATCTATCTATATCTATATATTATAGATAATAGAAATAGAATTCAAACAGTATCTAATTCTGTAGGAAAAGTATAAAATACAATACGGTTTAACGAATGTGCGTGATTATGTGTATAACGTGCGTGATTAATATTTCATCATGCGTGATTAATGTTTTCCAACATGCGTGATTTGGGTTTTTTAGTTTATAACGTGCGTGATTTTCAAATGAACATGCGTAATTATCTGTTGTACGTGTTAAGCCGTATTGTACGTTAACTGGTCTCTAGTTCTATATCGAATCTTTGATGTTTTCTTAAAAGAATAATAACTAATTTTGCTATTTATGTATTCCACAAATGCAAACTTGTCCTGGCTAAGAGCATTTAAAATTTAAAAGTGATTTATTTTTCAAGGTCCATTCTAACACTGGTAAAGGTTAAAAATTTTCATTGGGGGTCGGAAGTTACCGGACCTAAAAATTCGATAAGTAAAAAAAATTTTATACAATCAGGGAGTCAAAAACGTATATTCTTAAAAAATTCTATACAAAACGTACATACATAACACTACTGAGCGAAAAGTTCGAGAGGTCAGACCCTCCTCTAGACCCCTTAAAAGTTGTGCCCCTACATTCTAAGGTTATAAGTCTATAAATACTTATACTTCAACAATATTTGTAACACAATAACGCTTAAAAACAGAAAAAGATCGACTCGATCAATTTTTATTTTGGTTATATTTAATTTCTAAATCTTATGAACACCATAATATGTGCACAACCAAGCCATGTTATAACTTATAGTTGCATTTTTAACCATGAAATGTAAATAGTCAACGAATCATATTACACCCAAAACCACCAAATCATGATCCCCTAATTCTCATGAACGCATGCATCATATTTATACACCATTTGTTGCTCACTCCATTTATTGGGCTTCTTCCCTTTTAACATCGTAAATTTATAGTTATACTTGTTAAAAACATTGCCTTTTAAATAGTGAAATAACGACAATGGCCGGCATCAAGTGACGAATTCAAGAACTTTTCTGATAGATTCATGTTTGTAAATTATCACTAATTTTATTTCACACCATACAAGGTTCTCACTATATTTTTCATTTTTTTCCAAACCGAGTGGGTTTATGCGAACCCACAAAATAGGTCTAGTTCCGCTACTGCCGGCATCCAACTTAAACAAGACGCTCAGCTAAACACCGAGGGCCAAACAACCACGGATCAATCTGTTGGTCCCTTTGGCAGGATCTGATCAACGGAAACTTAGATGAATCGGATTTGATCAATGCGCGGAATTCATTGAATCAAACTACAGATATACGATAAGAAATTCAACTCTGAAATGTTGTCTGGTCTGTCATTTATCGAATATGAAAATACACAAGTGCCTTTGAAAGCTCAGAATGACATGAGTTCTCTAGAGAGTCAAAATAGCAAAAGTTACAAATGAGCTGTTCGGACAGCTATTTATAGGCAGCAGTATCAGGATAGGATGAGTGCTGGCTGATCGACTAGGCTAGCCGATTGGCTGACATTGATGTCCGATCGGACACCCTGTCCGATCGGTTGGGCTATCCGATCGGCTGGGCTAGCCGATTGGTTGGCATAGTCAACATAAGTCAGCACTTAACACTAACGCGCCATATCCTGACCTGCTAGACTAACTAACATACATACATACAAAAATTGTTCACAGACATTACAAAATATGACTACATACTGACGGAAACTACAGACGTTTACACTAACAGACTCCCCCTCGGATGTAGTTGTAGTTCCTTCCAGCATAGTCTTCATTTCTTCATGTTTCGTCTTCGCTCTTTAGCTTTTTGTCTCCTCTTTTCTTCTCTTTCTTCTAACATTCTTCGTCTTTTGTGTCTACCTTCTGTCATCCACCATTTCCTATACTCTGGGTCACCATCACGCTTTCGATCCCATTTAGGAATCTTGCTTTCATCTGATTCGATTGGCGCCTGATCTGTAGGTGGTACGATCCCCATTCTTCGTTTTCCCAACTCAGCAGCTCTTTTTGCTATCTCTTTAGATCTTTGACTACGCTTGTATCTTTTCAAGAATTCATCAATTTCAATGTTTCTCCATTTAGTCTTCCAATATCTACCAGAATTGCTGTCTTGAGCGAAGCAAACATCCACAATCGCTTGATATTGCATCGCTTGAGCTTTGTCTCTTTTTCATAAACAATCTTGTTAAGGAACAAGCAATCAATGTCTTTCTTTGAGCAATTAACAAGCCACATTGGATCCAAAATGCTGATTCTTCGAGATTTTCCCGTAGACTTGTCATAAAGAGAGATAACTGCCTCAGCCGTTGTTTCGTTGTATTACCAACCTTGAAACAGATCATGGAAATCTTGCTCGATGGCTCTGAGAGGCATGTTCTTCAAGCACTTAGGCGGCTTTACATCCAGAGTTATATCTTTCTTTCCATTTTCCAAATATGTGACAATCTGCTTTGGATATTGTGGCTTCCAATCAGGATAGCCATTCTTTGCCTGCCATTTGATGTAGTTCCACAAATCTTGATCATGTTGTCTAACTTCAGGACCATAGTAGAACTGCTTGATATTCTTTGTTTTTACCAACTCATCCACATCCTACCACGGTAAGGAACTGATATCAGATAAAAACTCGAAGTATTGAACTCCCTCTTCTATTCTGATGGCATACACTTTAAGATCTTCAAGATATCCCCATGATAGAATATCTCCCCATGATAGATTTTTGTTGTGAGTAAAGTACTGGAGAGCTCTGAGAGTTTTTCTTTCTTTGGGCATAACTTTAAACCATTTATTTCTTTCGCTCTTCAGCAAGAATTTCTCTCGGAATAGTTTCAGGAACGCCTTCAGTGGAGATCTTTTGTCGCGCCCCCGACCCACCCTGGACGGAATCGGGAGCCGCGAGCAGTCCAGTGGTACCCGTAGTATATGATTTATGCGGCAGCGGAAGTCTTTTATTACAGGATCTTTTCACCGTAAAAATTGCTCGTTTAATATATTACGCAAAGTTTTTAGGGATAAATTCCCATAATTTACAATACGTTGATTTCACTCAGAAATCATTATTTGTCAAGACATGTTTTATTTATTTATTTACAATGAGCCACTTCTCTGAGCTTGTAGTGCTTTACTGCACTTTTCCTGGATCACACAGATCACCTGAAACATGTTTGAAAAAGGTTTTGTCAGCGGGGAAATACTGAGTGAATCATTCCGTTTTTCTAAAACCACCCGTTAGTTATAATTTACAGTATTAAGGGGAATTACAATGTTTCTGATATCAAACCAACTACCCACAGTATTTGTCACTCGACCAACCATTGGCTAGCCCATTTGTCCAATGGTGTCTGTGACTGTGGTCAGATCACCCCTTGGCCACCCGTTCGTCCAAGTGTGACGGGAAATAAGTAATGTATACAAAACCCCACATACCGGCTGTAATATGGTGATTACATAGACTTAATCCCTGTAATTATAACCTTTGAAAATAACTTGGAGTTTTGTAAAACAGTTGATAAAAAGAGAATGACTCACATTGCAGATTAACGAGCAATAGATATAAGCCTACTGATTAGCCTTGATTAAACCTAGTTTAACACAATGCACACACAGGCAGGTTAGTAACTAATACAGCAGTTACGTCAATTCACGAGATTAAACCCTCACAACGATTAATCAGTGCAATACTCGATAATTCAGTCGGATTCACAACGAATAACAGAGCATAGTCCAAATTCGAACAGCACTCTAATATTCAAGTCAAAATCCCGACGAATAATCAAAGTACAAGCTCAATTGAGCAGCACCCGGATTATTGTTGGATAGTTATAATCGATCGGACGTTGAATCGTAATAGCGATCGAGTTATTACCCTGATTGTGGCAGCACCTCGTGATCGTGTGTGTGTGTTGTGAACTGTAATCGATCTAACTCGACGTACAGACAGCGATTCTACGTCGCTTTTGTTTCAACAGTTAAGTGCCAAGGTCGGCTATTTATAGCCAGAAATTCGACTTGCTTACGGACCGTATGCCTAACCTCTTACGGTCCGCAAGGGAACCTGGTCTGCTTACGGTCCGTAAGGACTAACCTTTACGGTCCGTAAAGGGTGCAGCCTACTTCCTAGCCTAGCTGAGTTCGGTTGTAGCCTTGGTGAATCAAAAATTTCAACCAATCAGCATCTAGCAACGACTTAAATTAGATAATTATCAATTAGGGTTTGCCCCCCTCGAGTTTTAGGGGCCCTGATCCTGATTCCGATTGTTCCGGAAATTTCAGGGTTTATGCCAAATTATTTGGGTGTCTTAATTAGGGTTTTCTTATTGGATAATTATTATCCTAATTACGGGTTTTAGTGACAGTTGTTACATCCTCCCCACCTTAAGAAAAATCTCGTCCTCGAGATTTATTGGAAGAGATGAGGATACTTTCGCTTCATTTCTGATTCCAGCTCCCAAGTGTATTCTAGTCCTCTCCTTGAATTCCACTTGACTTTGACCAATACCAGTCGTTTATGCTTGAGGAATTTGACTTTTCGATCTTCGATTTCTAATGGTTTCTCTATGAATTTTAGTTTTTCGTTTACTTCTACATCTTGAAGAGGGACTACCAGGGATTCGTCTGATAAACATTTCTTGAGATTGGATATATGAAATACATCATGTACTCCAGCTAATTCTTCTGGTAATTGTAAACGATAAGCTACTGGTCCTATTCGTTGAATCACGGGGAATGGTCCAACGTACCTTGGACTTAGCTTTCCTTTCTTACCGAATCGTACTACTCCTTTCCAAGGAGAGACTTTTAAAAGTACTTTATCTCCTACTTGGAATTCTAAAGGCTTACGACGATTGTCTGCATAGCTCTTCTGACGATCTCTAGCCGTTTTCAGTCTTTCCTTGATCTGAGTTATCTTATCAGTAGTTTCTTGTACAATTTCAGGACCTGATAATTGAATTTCTCCGATTTCTGCCCAACATACTGGAGTTCTGCACTTACGTCCGTACAGTGCTTCGAATGGTGCAGCTTTGATGCTTGAATGATAACTATTGTTATAGGAGAATTCAATTAATGGCAAATGGCTATCCCAATTACCACCAAAGTCAATTACACATGCTCGGAGCATGTCTTCTAGAGTTTGTATTGTCCTTTCACTCTGTCTGTCTGTTTGTGGATGATAAGCAGTACTTAGATTTAGTCGAGTTCCCATTGCTTTCTGAAAACTTTTCCAAAAATGAGAAGTAAATCGACTATCTCTATCCGATACAATGGAGAGCGGGACTCCGTGTAAAGATACCACTTCGTCCACGTACAGCTGCGCTAATCTTTCCATGCTAAAGGTTTCTTTCATTGGTAGGAAATGAGCCGATTTGGTTAATCGATCGACAATTACCCAAATAGCATCATTACCTTTTCTGGTTCTGGGTAACTTAGTAACAAAATCCATTGTTATGAGTTCCCATTTCCATACAGGCATTTCTAACTGTTGTAGTAATCCTGAGGGTTTCTGGTGTTCAGCCTTAACTTGTGAACAAGTTAAACACTTAGATACGTATTCGGCTATATCCTTTTTCATTCCTATCCACCAGAAATTATTCCTTAAATCTTGGTACATTTTATTGTTTCCTGGGTGCATGGTATACCTAGATTTATGAGCTTCTTCTAAAATCTTATTTCTTAACTCTCCTCGCTTAGGTACCCAAATTCGTTTCTTATGGAATTTCCAAATTCCATCATTTCCTTGTTCTAGTTCTTTTAGGTAACCTTTCATTCCTTCAGTATCATCTTTGATTGCTGTAACAACCGTCAATAAAACTGGTAATCAGAATAATAATTATCCAATAAGAAAACCCTAATTAAGACACCCAAGTAATTTGGCATAAACCCTGAAATTTCCGGAACAATCGGAATCAGGATCAGGGCCCCTAAAACTCAAGGGGGGCAAACCCTAATTGATAATTATCTAATTTAATTCGTTGCTAGATGCTGATTGGTTGAAATTTTTGATTCACTAAGGCTATAACCGAACTCAGCTAGGCTAGGAAGTAGGCTGCACCCTTTACGGACCGTAAAGGTTGGTCCTTACGGACCGTAAGCAGACCAGGTTCCCTTACGGACCGTAAGGGGTTAGGCATACGGTCCGTAAGCCAGTCGAAATTCTAGCTATAAATAGCCGACCTTGGCACTAAAACTGTGAACTTAAAACGACACACAAACTCTCTGTGTACGTCGATTAAGAACTGTTATACCACAATTACACACACACGATCACGAGGTGCTGCCGCAATCAGGGTAATAACTCGATCGCTATTACGATTCAACGTCCGATCGATTATAACTATTCAACGATAGTCCGGGTGCTGCTCAATTGAGATTGTACTTTGATTATTAGTCGTGATTTCGACTTGAATATTAGAGTGTTGTTCGAATTCGGACTATGCTCTGTTATTCGTTGTGAATCCGATTGAATTATCGAGTATTGCACTGATTAATCGTTGTGAGGGTTTAATCTCGTGAATTGACGTAACTGCTGTATTAGTTACTAACTTGCCTGTGTGTGCATTGTGTTAAACTAGGTTTAATCAAGGCTAATCAGTAGGCTTATATCTATTGCTCGTTAATCTGCAATGTGAGTCATTCTTCTTTTAAACTGTTTTCTCACAGTTTGTGAGTAAGTTTACAAAACTCCAAGTTATTTTCAAAGGTTATAATTACAGGGATTAAGTCTATGTAATCACCATATTACAGCCGGTATGTGGGGTTTTGTATACATTACTTATTTCCCGTCACACTTGGGCAAACGGGTGGCCAAGGGGTGATCTGACCACAGTCACAGACACCATTGGACAAATGGGCTAGCCAATGGTTGGTCGAGTGACAAATACTGTGGGTAGTTGGTTTGATATCAGAAACATTGTAATTCCCCTTAATACTGTAATTTATAACTAACGGGTCATTTTAGAAAACAGAATGATTCACTCAGTATTTCCCCGCTGACAAAACCTTTTTCAAACATGTTTCAGGTGATCTGTGTGATCCAGGAAAAGTGCAGTAAAGCACTACAAGCTCAGAGAAGTGGCTCATTGTGAATAAATAAATAAAACATGTTTTGGCAAATAATGATTTCTGTGTGAAATCAACGTATTGTAAATTATGGGAATTTATCCCTAACAACTTTGTGTAATATATTAAACGAGAAATTTTTACGGTGAAAAGATCCTGTAATAAAAGACTTCCGCTGCCGCATAAATCAGATACCACGGGTACCACTGGACTGCTCGCGGCTCCCGATTCCGTCTAGGGTGGGTCGGGGGTCGCGACAGAAGGTGGTATCAGAGCTAATAATTAATAACTATTGAGCCACTGATCGAGCCACTGATTTAAGCCTATTACGGAATTAAGTATTTGACAAAATACTTAATCTTACTAGTTATCATTCTGTGATTATTTGTTGTATTAACTGACTATTTGTTAGTTACAGTATGGGTAAACAAAAGCTGTCTGCTATCTATCACAAATTAGATATTGCATCTTCTTCTAAAAACCCAGTAAACCTAGAAGAAGGAATCTTTGTCCGCAAGGCAAACTATGAGAATCCTCTTTCCCCAGAGAAAAGGGATTCGATACTTAAAAAGAGTCAGCAGAAAAAGAAACCCCGAACCAAGAGAGTTAGGTTTAACCCAGAAGTCCAAGAATTAGGTAATAGTACACCTTGGGAAGATAAAATAGACAAGAAATGGGCAAATCTCTATATGCTAGTTACTGTAGCAGAAAATGCCAACCTCTAAATATCCGATAAGTTGGGTCTAGTAAGGGAAATCACAATCCAGTAAATAAATAAAATCCTAGTGTGTTTATTTCTGTTGTCCTTTGTATAAATTAGTATGCAATAAAACTTCAGTGTTTGTTTGTTAAACTTGTCCCAAAGTTTTAACATTACATTCTTGTATTTTGCATATATACTATACAGCATGAATGAGATACCGGAAGCATTCCAGAATCTCAACTTATATCCAGTGCCTATCGAAGTCTCTTACGACTTTACTGGTTACATTGCTGACATAGAAGAACCTGTGGAATTCAAAGCTCCACCGCTGGAAAAAGCCAAACCTAAAAAGAAAAGAAGATACGTAGGGTGGAGGAAAGTACGCCGTAGGAAACCAGCCACTAGAAGACTTCCTAAAATAGAAAATCCTGTGAGCATGAATAAGGGAAAGGAAATAGAAACTGGAGAAAGTTCGAAACCACCAGAAAAGGAAATAGGAATAGATCTTAAGCAAAAGGGAATAGAAATTGGCGAAAGCTCTAAACAGTCTGAGGAAATCACGTTCCAGGACGAAATAGATCGCCTACTGGATAATTGTGATGTTCTAGAGCCTATCAACGATAATCTCTTCTCTTACCCGGCTACAGCCCCATTCCCACTAAACCTAGGACCAGCTATTCCAGACCCACTAGTTCACACCAGACTATTAGGCCAAATGGAGGAATGGTGGACTAATGACTGGCAATTCCAAAATATAGTTAATAGTCCCTATAGTTTTCTCCCACAGTTTGACCCAGAACCTATCCCTAATCCTCCCATGAGTAATGAAAACCTAGCTGAACTTCGTCAGTTCGGTGAAGAACTGATAGGTACAGGTAATAGGATCAGGGAAATGGGGGAGCAACTATCTTGGAAGTACGACGAGAGGGAGCGTCGTTACCGAAACTGCCAGTGAACCAAAAGATAGGAAGGGCTGGAAAAAGTTTGTCTGTATTATAATTAATATAGTAAAACTGATTCTGTAAAATGGGCAATAAAACTTTGTAAGATATGGTGTGTACGGAGGCAGATACAATATACAATAACAAAATGAAAGTCGAGAAATCGACAATTTTGGTTATGTTTGTATGTTGTAGTAATTTATGTGTTTATCTGTGCTAAATTTGTTAGTAATAAGTTAGACACTAATAAATTTCTACTAATTAGCAGATGGAAAACGCTAACAATGAACCAATTAATGAAGTAAATCAATCTGAGCAAGAACCGGAAGATCAATATATAACCCGACAAGATATTGAGCACTTTATCGCCCAAGGAATAGCCCATGCTATTCCAGAAATTGTGGCTGCTGTTCAGAAACCTGCCGAACCACAATTAATTCCTAGTAAACGTATTCCAGAAGATAACGGCAGTAACAGCATAAATGGAGGCGGCAATCATGACAATCATGATCCGCAACAGGCCCCACTCCCTAAGAGAATGAAAGTTGCAACGCCTGGTTGCACTTACAAAGAGTTTCTTGCTTGCAAACCTATTGAATTTGCAGGTAACGAAGGGGCAACTGCAACACTGCGTTGGTTAGAGAAAACCGAAGCAGTGATTGCAATAAGCAAATGTGCCGAAGAGGATCAAGTGATGTATGCATCAAATCTGTTCAAAGAAGGAGCACTAGAATGGTGGAACACGGTCCTCCAGGCAAAAGGAAGAAGGATAGCCTATGCCATGAGTTGGGAAGAATTTAAGAATCTGGTAGAAAGAAAATTCTGTCCCGAATATGAAAAAGATCAAATGGCAAACAAATTCCTAAGTCACCGCATGACAGGGGTAGATTGTCGGGGCTATACTTCGACATTCTTTGAATACGCAAGGGTGGTGCCAACACTGCTTCGCCAGAACCGGTACTTATTTCCCGTTACATCTGGGGGTTAATTAGTGAAATCCGAAACATCGTTAAAGCTGCGAGACCTCGTACCATTAACGATGCGGTAGAATTAGCTAACACCCTAACGGATGAATTGGTGCGCACAAGAGAAGAAGACCGGAAGAAGGAAATAGCTCAGAAGATTACCCAAGGATTTCGTATGGGTAATATCAAGAAAAGAGGAACAGGGCAATCCTCATCACCTCCTTTCTGCAGAAATTGCAAAAAGAAGCATTATGGACAATGCAATATAGTTTACAATTTTTGCAAGGCAAAAGGACATCGTGAGGAAGACTGCAGGAAGAAAACAAGAATTTGTTATAACTGCAGAGAAAGGGGACATTTTCAATCCGAATGTCCTAAGCTAACTAAACCAGTAGACAACAAAGCTAAACCCGCTGAAGGAGCAACCAAGAAGAATGTACGCGCATTCCAGCTGACCACTCAAGAAGCCGAACTCATTCCAGATGTGATAGCCGGTACGTTCCTAGTACATGACGTATTTGCAAAAGTATTATTTGACTCTGGTGCGAACCAAAGTTTTATTAATACTTCATTTTGTCAAGCTCTTAAGTTACCTTTAACCACTCTTAGGCAAATTTTCACAGTCGAAACCCCAGAAGGAAATTCTGTGAAAATAGATAAAATCTGGCAAGAAAGGAAAAATAGAACTATTAGGCCATAAATTTTCTGCAAATCTGTTACCAATGAATTTAGCCGGATTCGATGTAGTATTAGGAATGGATTGGTTAATAGCCAACCATGCACGAATCCTATGTGATAAAAATGCAGTAGAAATTCAAACCCCTTCAGGAGAGGTAATTATAATTACTGGAAATAAATCTCGAAAGCCACTGAAATTTATCTCAGTAATGAAATTGGCAAGCTATTCGAGAAAGCAGGAAATGGTGTATATGATTTCAGTAAGCATTAACACTAAAGATAAGGAACTTCAGGATATTCCAATAGTCTCAGAATACCCAGACGTTTTTCCAGAAGAATTACCTGGATTACCACCTGATAGAGAAGTAGAATTTAGAATTCATTTAATTCCAGGTACTGCACCAATAGCCAAAGCACCATATAGATTAGCACCTACCGAAATGCTAGAATTGAAAAAGCAATTAGATGAATTATTAAGCAAAGGATTCATACAACCGAGTTCATCCCCTTGGGGTGCACCAGTATTGTTTGTGAAAAAGAAAGATGGATCGATGAGAATGTGTATCGATTATAGAGAATTGAATAAGGTTACGATTAAGAATCGATACCCATTACCTAGGATTGATGATCTTTTTGATCAATTGCAAGGAGTTAGGTATTTCTCTAAGATAGATTTAAGATCTGGATATCATCAGCTGAAAGTACAAGAAGAAGACATACCTAAAACTGCCTTCAGAACTAGGTATGGTCATTATGAGTTTACAGTCATGCCCTTTGGATTAACGAATGCCCCAGCAGCATTCATGGACATGATGAATCGAATCTGTAAACCATACTTGGATAAATTTGTGATCGTTTTCATCGACGACATACTTATTTATTCCAAAAGCCAAAAAGAACATTGTGAACACTTACACGTTCTCTTAACTTTGTTAAGAAAAGAAAGGCTTTATGCCAAATTCTCAAAATGTGAATTTTGGCTACAAGAAGTACAATTCTTAGGTCATGTGGTAAATCATGAAGGTATCCATGTAGATCCTGCTAAGATAGAAGCAATTACAAAATGGAAAGTCCCCCAAACAGCTATGGAGATAAGAAGTTTTCTAGGCTTAGCTGGATACTATAGACGATTTATCAAAGATTTTTCTAAGATAGCCGTACCTTTAACTAAGTTAACCTGTAAAGCCGCTAAGTTTGAATGGGGACCTAGACAAGAAAAAGCTTTTAAGATTTTAAAGCATAGATTGACGAATGCACCAATCTTAGCTTTACCCGAAGGAACAGAAGACTTTGAAGTATATTGTGATGCTTCAAAATTAGGCTATGGATGTGTGTTAATGCAACGCAAAAAGGTAATTGCGTATGCTTCTAGACAATTGAAAAAGCACGAAGAGAATTATACGACTCATGATCTAGAACTAGGAGCCATAATTTTTGCCCTTAAGATATGGAGACATTATCTGTATGGAAGTAAGTTTACTGTTTATACAGATCATAAGAGTTTAAGATATATATTTGGGCAAAAAGAGTTAAACATGAGGCAAAGAAGATGGATGGAGATGCTAAGCGATTACGACTGTGATATCCAATATCACGAAGGAAAGGCAAATGTAGTTGCAGATGCCTTAAGTCGCAAGTACCATGAGAAACAGAAACGAATCCGTGCTCTGAGGTTAAACTACAAGTAGATTTAATGGCACAAATCAAAGAAGTTCAGAAAACAGCAATCAAAGATGATGCTGAAGGAATGAAAGGCTACCTAAAAGAACTAGAACAAGAAAATGATGGAATTTGGAAATTTCATAAGAAACGAATTTGGGTACCTAAGCAAGGAGAGTTAAGAAATAAGATTTTAGAAGAAGCTCATAAATCTAGGTATACCATGCACCCAGGAAATAATAAGATGTACCAAGATTTAAGGAATAATTTCTGGTGGATAGGAATGAAAAAGGATATAGCCGAATACGTATCCAAGTGTTTAACTTGTTCACAAGTTAAAGACGAACATCAGAAACCTTCAGGACTACTCCAACAGTTAGAAATGCCTGTATGGAAATGGGAACTCATAACAATGGATTTTGTTACTAAGTTACCCAGAACCAGAAAAGGTAATGATGCTATTTGGGTAATTGTCGATCGATTAACCAAATCAGCTCATTTTCTACCAATGAAAGAAACCTTTAGCATGGAAAGGTTAGCACAACTGTACGTGGACGAAGTAGTATCCCTACATGGAGTCCGCTCTCCATTGTATCGGATAGAGATAGTCGATTTACTTCTCATTTTTGGAAAAGTTTTCAGAAAGCAATGGGAACTCGACTAAATCTAAGTACTGCTTATCATCCACAAACAGACGGACAGAGTGAAAGGACAATACAAACTCTAGAAGACATGCTCCGAGCATGTGTAATTGACTTTGGTGGTAATTGGGATAGCCATTTGCCATTAATTGAATTCTCCTATAACAATAGTTATCATTCAAGCATCGAAGCTGCACCATTCGAAGCACTGTACGGACGTAAGTGCAGAACTCCAGTATGTTGGGCAGAAATCGGAGAAAGTCAATTATCAGGTCCTGAAATTATACAAGAAACTACTGACAAGATAACTCAGATCAAGGAAAGACTGAAAATGGCTCGAGACCGTCAGAAGAGCTATGTAGACAATCGTCGTAAGCCTTTAGAATTTCAAGTAGGAGATAAAGTACTTTTAAAAGTTTCTCCTTGGAAAGGAGTAGTACGATTCCATAAGAAAGGAAAGCTAAGTCCAAGGTACGTTGGACCATTCCCTGTGATTCAACGAATAGGACCAGTAGCTTATCGTTTACAATTACCAGAAGAATTAGCTGGAGTACATGATGTATTTCATGTATCCAATCTCAAGAAATGTTTATCAGACGAATCCCTGGTAGTCCCTCTTCAAGATGTAGAAGTAAACGAAAAACTAAAATTCATAGAGAAACCATTAGAAATCGAAGATCGAAAAGTCAAATTCCTCAAGCATAAACGACTGGTATTAGTCAAAGTTAAGTGGAATTCAAAGAGAGGACCAGAATACACTTGGGAGCTAGAATCAGAAATGAAGCGAAAATATCCTCATCTCTTCCAATAAATCTCGAGGACGAGATTTTTCTTAAGGTGGGGAGGATGTAACAACCGTCAATAAAACTGGTAATTAGAATAATAATTATCCAATAAGAAAACCCTAATTAAGACACCCAAGTAATTTGGCATAAACCCTGAAATTTCCGGAACAATCGGAATCAGGATCAGGGCCCCTAAAACTCAAGGGGGGCAAACCCTAATTGATAATTATCTAATTTAATTCGTTGCTAGATGCTGATTGGTTGAAATTTTTGATTCACTAAGGCTATAACCGAACTCAGCTAGGCTAGGAAGTAGGCTGCACCCTTTACGGACCGTAAAGGTTGGTCCTTACGGACCGTAAGCAGACCAGGTTCCCTTACGGACCGTAAGGGGTTAGGCATACGGTCCGTAAGCCAGTCGAAATTCTAGCTATAAATAGCCGACCTTGGCATTAAAACTGTGAACTTAAAACGACACACAAACTCTCTGTGTACGTCGATTAAGAACTGTTATACCACAATTACACACACGCGATCACGAGGTGCTGCCGCAATCAGGGTAATAACTCGATCGCTATTACGATTCAACGTCCGATCGATTATAACTATCCAACGATAGTCCGGGTGCTGCTCAATTGAGCTTGTACTTTGATTATTCGTCGTGATTTCGACTTGAATATTAGAGTGCTGTTCGAATTCGGACTATGCTCTGTTATTCGTTGTGAATCTGATTGAATTATCGAGTATTGCACTGATTAATCGTTGTGAGGGTTTAATCTCGTGAATAGACGTAACTGTTGTATTAGTTACTAACCTGCCTGTGTGTGCATTGTGTTAAACTAGGTTTAATCAAGGCTAATCAGTAGGCTTATATCTATTGCTCGTTAATCTGCAATGTGAGTCATTCTTCTTTTAAACTGTTTTCTCACAGTTTGTGAGTAAGTTTACAAAACTCCAAGTTATTTTCAAAGGTTATAATTTACAGGGATTAAGTCTATGTAATCACCACATTACAGCCGGTATGTGGGTTTTGTATACATTACTTATTTCCCGTCACACTTGGACAAACGGGTGGCCAAGGGGTGATCTGACCACAGTCACAGACACCATTGGACAAATGGGCTAGCCAATGGTTGGTCGAGTGACAAATACTGTGGGTAGTTGGTTTGATATCAGAAACATTGTAATTCCCCTTAATACTGTAATTTATAACTGTAACACCCTAGTTTTCGTATGTCTTAATATAATAAATTAATAGTGAGAATTTAACGACAAAGAATGGTAAATATAAATTTTTACCATTATACCCTAAAATATAAATTTATGAATAGGTTAACTAAGAATGTATGAAAATAAAAGTTTAACTATCAAGTATAATGCTCAATATTTGAGGGACCAAAGTTGGACAATTAGAAAGACAATTTAATTAAAATTCACAACACAAAACACACACATCAGATATGTGTGTGCGTGTATGTGCGACCAGAAGGGGGCAAGGGAAGAACAAACCCTAAACAACACAAATCAATCAAATTGAAAGGGGATTTGGGGTCTAGATGAATGTATGAGATAAGAATGGTGATCACCTAAGTGTTTCTTGTATCAAGTAAGTCAAATTTTGCAATTTGGTGATGTTTGATTTAATGGGTTTAGTATAATTCATGAATGTATTGCTAAATTCAGTATGATTAACAGTTTCTAAGGAGATTTAGACATCACTAGATGCTAAATTTTAGTATGAACATGATTAGGGCAAAAACCCACTTGCATGTCAAATAATGCTTGGAAATTGTGAAGTTTTGTATGTTAAATTGATGATTGAATTATGAAATTGTTATGAATATAGATTTAGAATTGTATGTTCTTGATTTGAATGATAGATCCTAACATGGTAGTATGTTTATGTTGCTCAAGAGTGAACTATGAAAGTTGTGCTTAAAATGCTTGTACATTATGCTAGTCTAGTGATATGCACACCATGTGTTTGACAAAATGCCTAAGTGAGTTAGTTATGGCTTTTGCATGAATACTTGTTAAGATGATGCAACTTTCTCATGATAATGATGTATGTAACTACTAAACGCCATAACATACCATAAGGATTGTGAAATTAATGTTGAAAGAAAGCTAAAGTACGGGATTATGACATATAGGCACAAAGAAGGAAGAAGGCGCAAGTCACTCAAAGGCACAATCATCACAAGATCGCGGTAAGTTCATATGAACTTTATGTACTATGTTGGTAGATTATGAATGACACTATTTAGAACTATGATTTTAGTGTAACTTCCCTTTATGAATCTTGAATGTATAAATGTAAAGAGCTTGTATGGAGAAATGTCCGAAAGACCAAGTTTGTGGTTAAATTTAAAGGATCCGTCAATTTAGAATAAATGTTAAATAGAATGATAGTTGGAGTGTTTAGGAATTAGATTTGTTATATGGGTCAAATGGGGTAAGTACATGAAGGAATGATATGCGATGATACATCACTAACAAATTGGAAAAATGGAATGATGAAGGTTTTCCGAATGAAGGCAAATATGCTAGTAGGGTATCATGCTATGTTAACGGGTGAAAGGAATATGGAATTAAAGGATTGTAATTGTTATGTGATTTGAACTAACAAGTGTTTGTTGTTATGAATGTTAGGTAAATCTCATGCTTGATTGCGGCGCATTCGGAGCGAACACACAATTGTCAACCTTTACACGCTTCCGGTTCATGTTGTTGATGATGAATGGGTCAAAAACTCTGTTTTGTCATATGATGTTAAATTGTGTTTAGCATGTTAGTAAGTAGCTAGAACTTTTAAATCTTTTGGTACATTTGTACAAAATTGTCCATGTTGAACCTTATGGTCACAACTTGTAGTTTTGAAAGGTGTCGTAGTTCATAATTAAGATGATGTTGTTAAAGGCAGGGAAAAGTTAAATTTTCGAACGGGTCATGTCAAAAATTTTTTAGAAATTGTATAAAATTACGTTGTACATCGTAAAGGAAAACGTGGGCGTTTCAAGTTGGTATCAGAGCCTAGGTTTGAGGGATTTAAGCATCAACTGCTTGAACTCAAACCAAAAGCGCGGGAGAAGTGTGTGTTCGATCCGTGGCGCAAAGCAAGTAAGTGTTCTAAATGATTACGTTATGAAATATTTTTGCATTTTAATTTAAGTTGTTGTGAGACGTTATGAAATGATTACGTGACGTAGTGGGAGATATAGGATGAATCAGATCAGTTTGGGGATTAATACGGGTCAAAAAGGGGTAGAAAAACATGAAAAAAAAAACAATAAAAGTACGCTGGGCACTACCGTAAGTTGCGGTGGTACCGTAATTTACGGTAGCACCTGGGAGAAATGATGGCCACCGTAAATCAGTAGCTTGGCACCGTAAAGGAAAAAGGGTCACCGTAAGTTACGGTGGTACCGTAACTTACGGTGGAGCTCATTTCAGCCTATTTCAAATTATATTGTTCTGTTTATTGTTTTATTCATACGGAAGGTACTTAGAATGATATAATTCGATCATGATGGGTAAGAAAAGTGTATCAAGATGTAAGGGATAAAGAATACTATGGAGTTGGTTGTCGGAAACGTTGAGTTTCCAAAGAAAGTTTAAGCATGGTTTAGTTATGAGTAATTTCTTTCACATATTAGAAAGAATGAGAGCTACGTAGCACTAGCATGGTCATGTGATAGAAAGGATTAATGAATGTTTAAAATAAGAACGATACGATACAAAGACGATAAGGCAAGAAGTATGAATGATGAATGAAATGTGTTATGATAACGTGATGTTAAGACATGATGGTGGAAGAAATGAAATGAAAATTCTAATGAAAGTAACGAATGTTTTATGTAGATGGCCGATAGGGTGAATGCGAATGAGGACGACGAAGCACGCCGAAATGAAATAAAAGCTATGGTTGTGGAAGAAGTAATGAAAGCAGTTGAGGCTAGTATTCCCCGACTAGCTCAAGAAGTCGAAGGGCAAGTATTGGAAATAATTAATACCTCGGTAACTACCAAGGTGGAAGAATTGAAAGAAATGATTAGCGAATTGCAAGTGAAGAAAAGCTTTCGGCGATGCACATACAAGGAGTTCATGGCATGCAACCCTTTACCATACAAAGGGGAAGTTGATCCGATAGCTTGTCAAAGGTGGATTTCCAGTACCGAGGCAGTGTTTACACGAAGTAGATGTGAAGCGGAGGATCAAGTAATGTTTGCCACGGGCCTTCTACAACTTCGAGCAAAAGATTGGTGGGACGCATACTCGAAAGAATTGGGGGATGATAAGGTGCAATCGTTAACATGGCAAGAATTCAAGGAGTCATTTCTGAAATATTATAGTCCACAATCCGCAATTGATAAGATTCAGGAAGACTTCTTACGTCTCAGACAAAAGGATGAAACGATTGATGAGATAACAAACAAATTCCTTGAAAGGGTGAAGTTCTGTGAGGAGATAGCGGGGACTGAAAGGCAAAGGATTGTACGTTACCATGCTATGTTAAAGGCTGAATATCGGGAATTTATAAACCCCTCTAAGTGTGCGACGTTAAATGAACTAATTGAATGGGCAAGAGACAGAGAAATTGAGATAAAAAGGCAGGTTGAACGGGGAGAGAAAAGGGCAGCGGAGAAGCCTACCAACGCAAATCCATCGAAAAAGGCAAGGTATCAAGACCAAAGCAAGAAAGGGAAGGCAAGTGGTGAAATTCCGACTTGCAAGACGTGTGGGAAGCATCATTCAGGTGAATGTTTGTCGGGAAAGAAGGGGTGCTACAAATGTGGGCGAGAAGGACATCCGTTTTATAGGTGCCCCGAAAACTCAAAGGCGTGTTACAATTGCAATGAACCGGGGCACGTTAAAGCGGAATGTCCGAAACTCCAACAAGGGGCAAAGAGAGATGGAAAGAAGGACGAGCCCCCCAAGGCTCGCGGAAGGATGTTTCAGCTAACCTCGGATGAAGCTAAAGCAAGCCCGGATGTGGTTTCAGGTATATTCTTGGTTAATTCTATGCCTATGAATGTTTTATTTGATTCCGGGGCTAGTAGGTCATTCGTTTCTAATGAATTGTTAGCTCACCCATCGTTTAAGCTTGAGAAGATGTCAATACCCTTAGAAGTTGAAGTTGCTGATAGTAAAAGCTATTTGTTGCATGATATTTGCAAAAATTGTAAGATAATAATCGAAGATGAGGAATTTAGTATAGACCTTGTTCCAATGTACATGGGGGAATTTAAAGTAGTTGTAGGAATGGATTGGTTAGCCCAAAATCATGCTGAAATTCAATGTGAAAAGAAAATCATTCATATAATAACCTCGGGGGGGGGGGGAAACGGATAAGTGTTCAAGGGGAAAGGGTCATCAAGCCGAAATTGTGCTCTATAGTCAAAGCTGTCAAATATGTGAGGAACGGGGGTAGGGCTTATCTATCTTATGTGATTGACACTAGTCGAGGTGTCCCAAGGCTTGAAGATGTGAACGTGGTGAATGAATATCCGGATGTATTTCCGGAAGACCTACCCGGGCTACCACCTGAACGAGAAGTAGAACTTAAAATAGAGCTTAACCCAGGTGCAAAACCGGTAGCTAAAGCTCCTTATCGGTTGGCCCCAACCGAAATGAAAGAATTGATGACGCAACTTCAGGAGTTGCTCGATAAGGGTTTTATTAAACCAAGTGTTTCGCCATGGGGAGCACCCGTATTATTCGTGAAGAAGAAAGATGGCTCGATGCGAATGTGCATCGACTATCGAGAGTTGAACAAGTTAACGGTGAAGAATCGATACCCGTTGCCCAGAATTGACGATCTCTTTGACCAGCTACAAGGGGCGAGTTGGTTTTCAAAAATTGATTTGCGGTCGGGATATCACCAACTGCGTGTGCGTGAAGAAGATGTACCAAAAACCGCGTTTCGAACACGGTATGGACATTACGAGTTTTTAGTAATGTCCTTTGGGCTGACAAACGCGCCAGCGGCGTTTATGGATTTAATGAATCGGGTGTGCCGACATATGCTTGATAAATATGTAATCGTTTTTATCGACGATATTCTAATATACTCCCGTAGTGAAGCAGAGCATGCTTCCCATTTACGTGATGTATTAGAAACGCTTCGCAAGGAAAAGTTATACGCAAAGTTCTCAAAGTGTGCCTTTTGGCTTAGAGAGGTACAATTTTTAGGCCATGTGATCGATGCGAATGGTGTTCATGTGGATCCGTCCAAGGTAGACGCGGTAATGAATTGGGTACCCCCGAAGAATCCAAGCGAAATAAAAAGTTTTCTAGGCTTGGCTGGGTATTATAGGAGATTTATCCAAGATTTCTCCAAGATAGCCTCTCCTATGACGAAGTTAACAAAGAAGAGTGAAAAGTTTATATGGGGCGAAGAGCAAGAAAAAGCGTTTCAAACTTTAAAAGAAAAGCTCTCAAATTCTCCGGTGTTGACATTACCAGATGGAACGGATGGTTTGGTGGTGTATACGGACGCCTCTCGTCAAGGTTTAGGTTGTGTGTTAATGCAAAGGGCTAAAGTCGTTGCTTACGCTTCGAGACAACTCAAGCAACATGAAGGCAATTATCCGACTCATGATCTTGAACTGGCGGCGGTTGTATTCGCCTTGAAAATATGGAGGCACTACCTTTATGGGGTGAAATGTACTATCTTCTCGGATCATAAAAGCCTCAAATATTTTTTCGAACAGAAAGATCTAAATATGAGGCAACGAAGATGGTTGGAACTCATTAAGGATTACGATTGTGACATCCATTATCATCCCGGGAAAGCTAACGTAGTAGCGGACGCACTTAGCCGAAAGGAATACCCGCCCCCGATTCGGGTAAAGTCCATGAAGATGGTAGTTACTCCTAAGCTACTTGATGAAATTCGGGAAGCTCAAATGAAATCTTTAAATAAAAAGGATTTATTCATGAATTGGAAGAGAATGCAAATGGTATGAAAACGAGGTACAACCGAATTTGGATACCCCGGTATTGCGAAGTGAAAGAACTATTGTTGAATGAGGCTCACAAGTCTCGATACTCCGTTCATCCGGGGGCTACAAAGATGTATCGAGACTTGAGGATGAATTATTGGTGGCCGGGGATGAAAAGAGACATTGTCAAGTATGTTGCTAAGTGTTTGACGTGTTCCCAAGTAAAGGCTGAACACCAAAAGTCGTATGGAAAGTTACAACCCTTGGAGATCCCGGTGTGGAAGTGGGAACATATAACGATGGATTTGGTGACTAAGCTTCCCAAGACAAGAAAAGGGCACGATGCAATATGGGTGGTCGTTGACCGACTGACCAAAAGTGCACATTTCCTACCTATTCGGGAAAATTATAAATCAGAGAAGATGGCGGAAGTCTACATGAATGAGATCATATCCCGACATGGGGTTCCGGTGTCTATAGTGTCCGATCGGGAAACCCGGTTCACTTCTCGTTATTGGAGGAAGTTTAACGATGAATTGGGAACCCAGTTACACATCAGCACCGCCTACCATCCACAAACCGATGGTCAGACAGAGCGAACTATCCAAACATTAGTTGATATGTTAAGGGCGTGTGTTATAGAATTCGGAGGAAGCTGGGATGATCAACTACCTTTGGTAGAATTCTCATATAATAATAGCTATCATAACAGCATAAAAATGGCCCCCTACGAAATGCTTTATGGAAGGAAATGTAGGACCCCGGTTTGTTGGGGAGAAGTGGGTCAACGAGAGATCGCGCCAAAAGAAGTAGTGACCAAGACGAATGAAAAGATTGATATGGTTAGGTCAAGATTAAAAGCAGCGCAAGATAGACAAAAGTCTTATGCGGATCGACGAAAGCGACCAATAGAATTTCAAGTGGGAGATCATGTGTTATTAAAGGTCTCTCCATGGAAAGGAATAATCCGTTTTCGTAAACGCGGGAAGCTAGGCCCTCGATACATTGGGCCATTCAAAATACTCGCCCGGGTTGGGGCGGTGGCATATCGGTTAGAACTACCACCCGCGCTGGATGGGATTCATAACACCTTTCACGTGTCTCAGTTGCGAAAGTGCCTTGCGGATGAGACGGCATACGTGCCTATGGATGACATTGAAGTGGATAAGAAGTTAAATTATGTTGAAAAGCCCGTAGCAATCAAGGATTTTAAAGTGAAGCACCTCCGAAACAAATCTGTTCGACAAGTGTTGGTTCAATGGCAACATCGGAAGGGATCGGATCTCACCTGGGAAGCGGAGGATGATATGCAAAAGCACTACCCGGAATTATTTGGTACGTAGTCAGGTTTCGGGGACGAAACCTTTTATAAGGGGGGTGGACTTGTAACACCCCAGTTTTCGTATGTCTTAATATAATAAATTAATAGTGAGAATTTAACGACAAAGAATGGTAAATATAAATTTTTACCATTATACCCTAAAATATAAATTTATGAATAGGTTAACTAAGAATGTATGAAAATAAAAGTTTAACTATCAAGTATAATGCTCAATATTTGAGGGACCAAAGTTGGACAATTAGAAAGACAATTTAATTAAATTTCACAACACAAAACACACACATCAGATATGTGTGTGCGTGTATGTGCGACCAGAAGGGGGCAAGGGAAGAACAAACCCTCAACAACACAAATCAATCAAATTGAAAGGGGATTTGGGGTCTAGATGAATGTATGAGATAAGAATGGTGATCATCTAAGTGTTTCTTGTATCAAGTAAGTCAAATTTTGCAATTTGGTGATGTTTGATTTAATGGGTTTAGTATAATTCGTGAATGTATTGCTAAATTCAGTATGATTAACAGTTTCTAAGGAGATTTAGACATCACTAGATGCTAAATTTTAGTATGAACATGATTAGGGCAAAAACCCACTTGCATGTCAAATAATGCTTGGAAATTGTGAAGTTTGGTATGTTAAATTGATGATTGAATTATGAAATTGTTATGAATATAGATTTAGAATTGTATGTTCTTGATTTGAATGATAGATCCTAACATGGTAGTATGTTTATGTTGCTCAAGAGTGAACTATGAAAGTTGTGCTTAAAATGCTTGTACATTATGCTAGTCTAGTGATATGCACACCATGTGTTTGACAAAATGCCTAAGTGAGTTAGTTATGGCTTTTGCATGAATACTTGTTAAGATGATGCAACTTTCTCATGATAATGATGTATGTAACTACTAAACGCCATAACATACCATAAGGATTGTGAAATTAATGTTGAAAGAAAGCTAAAGTACGGGATTATGACATATAGGCACAAAGAAGGAAGAAGGCGCAAGTCACTCAAAGGCACAATCATCACAAGATCGCGGTAAGTTCATATGAACTTTATGTACTATGTTGGTAGATTATGAATGACACTATTTAGAACTATGATTTTAGTGTAACTTCCCTTTATGAATCTTGAATGTATAAATGTAAAGAGCTTGTATGGAGAAATGTCCGAAAGACCAAGTTTGTGGTTAAATTTAAAGGATCCGTCAATTTGGAATAAATGTTAAATAGAATGATAGTTGGAGTGTTTAGGAATTAGATTTGTTATATGGGTCAAATGGGGTAAGTACATGAAGGAATGATATGCGATGATACATCACTAACAAATTGGAAAAATGGAATGATGAAGGTTTTCTGAATGAAGGCAAATATGCTAGTAGGGTATCATGCTATGTTAACGGGTGAAAGGAATATGGAATTAAAGGATTGTAATTGTTATGTGATTTGAACTAACAAGTGTTTGTTGTTATGAATGTTAGGTAAATCTCATGCTTGATTGCGGCGCATTCGGAGCGAACACACAATTGTCAACCTTTACACGCTTCCGGTTCATGTTGTTGATGATGAATGGGTCAAAAACTCTGTTTTGTCATATGATGTTAAATTGTGTTTAGCATGTTAGTAAGTAGCTAGAACTTTTAAATCTTTTGGTACATTTGTACAAAATTGTCCATGTTGAACCTTATGGTCACAACATTGTAGTTTTGAAAGGTGTCGTAGTTCATAATTAAGATGATGTTGTTAAAGGCAGGGAAAAGTTAAATTTTCGAACGGGTCATGTCAAATTTTTTTTAGAAATTGTATAAAATTACGTTGTACATCGTAAAGGAAAACGTGGGCGTTTCAATAACTAACGGGTCGTTTTAGAAAACAGAATGATTCACTCAGTATTTCCCCGCTGACAAAACCTTTTTCAAACATGTTTCAGGTGATCTGTGTGATCCAGGAAAAGTGCAGTAAAGCACTACAAGCTCAGAGAAGTGGCTCATTGTGAATAAATAAATAAAACATGTTTTGGCAAATAATGATTTCTGTGTGAAATCAACGTATTGTAAATTATGGGAATTTATCCCTAACAACTTTGTGTAATATATTAAACGAGAAATTTTTACGGTGAAAAGATCCTGTAATAAAAGACTTCCGCTGCCGCATAAATCAGATACCACGGGTACCACTGGACTGCTCGCGGCTCCCGATTCCGTCCAGGGTGGGTCGGGGGTCGCGACAATTGCTGTTTTCTGAACTTCTTTGATTTGTGCCCTTAAATCTACTTGTAGATTAATCCTCAGAGCACGGACTCGTTTCTGTTTCTCATGGTACTTACGACTTAAGGCATCTGCAACTACATTTGCCTTTCCTTCGTGATATTCTATCACAGTCGTAATCGCTTAGCATCTCCATCCATCTTCTTTGCCTCATGTTTAACTCTTTTTGCCCAAATATATATCTTAAACTCTTATGATCTGTATAAACAGTAAACTTACTTCCATACAAATAATGTCTCCATATCTTAAGGGCAAAAATTATGGCTCCTAGTTCTAGATCATGAGTCGTATAATTCTCTTCGTGCTTTTTCAATTGTCTAGAAGCATACGCAATTACCTTCTTGCGTTGCATTAACACACATCCGTATCCTAATTTTGAAGCATCACAATATACTTCAAAGTCTTCTGTTCCTTTGGGTAAAGCTAAGATTGGTGCATTCGTCAATCTATGCTTTAAAATCTTAAAAGCTTCTTCTTGTCTAGGTCCCTATTCAAACTTAGCAGCTTTATAGGTTAACTTAGTTAAAGGTACGGCTATCTTAGAAAAATCTTTGATAAATCGTCTATAGTATCCAGTTAAGCCTAGAAAACTTCTTATCTCCATAGCTGTTTGTGGGATTTTCCACTTTGTAATTGCTTCTATCTTAGCAGGATCTACATGGATACCTTCATGATTTACCACATGACCTAAGAATTGTACTTCTTGCAGCCAAAATTCACACTTCGAGAATTTGGCATAAAGCCTTTCTTTTCTTAACAAAGTTAAGAGAACGTGTAAGTGTTCACAATGTTCTTTTTGGCTTTTGGAGTAAATAAGTATATCGTCGATGAAAACGATCACAAATTTATCCAAGTATGGTTTACAGATTCGATTCATCATGTCCATGAATGCTGCTGGGGCATTTGTTAATCCAAAGGGCATGACTGTAAACTCATAATGACCATACCTAGTTCTGAAGGCAGTTTTAGGTATGTCTTCTTCTTGTACCTTCAACTGATGATATCCAGATCTTAAATCTATCTTAGAGAAATACCTAGCTCCTTGCAATTGATCAAAAAGATCATCAATCCTAGGTAGTGGGTATCGATTCTTAATCGTAACCTTATTCAATTCTCTATAATCGATACACATTCTCATCGATCCATCTTTCTTTTTCACAAACAATACTGGTGCACCCCAAGGGGATGAACTCGGTTGTATGAATCCTTTGCCTAATAATTCATCTAATTGCTTTTTCAATTCTAGCATTTCGGTAGGTGCTAATCTATAGGGTGCTTTGGCTATTGGTGCAGTACCTGGAATTAAATGAATTCTAAATTCTACTCCTCTATTAGGTGGTAATCCAGGTAATTCTTCTGGAAAAATGTCTGGGTATTCTGAGACTATTGGAATATCCTGAAGTTCCTTATCTTTAGTGTTAATGATTACTGAAATCATATACACCATTTCCTGCTTTCTCGAATAGCTTACCAATTTTATTACTGAAATAAATTTCAGTGGCTTTCGAGGTTTATCTCCAGTAATTAAAATTACTTCTCCTGTCGGGGTTTGAATTTCTACTGCATTTTTATCACATAGGATTCGTGCATGGTTGGCTATTAACCAATCCATTCCTAATACTACATCGAATCCGGCTAAATTCATTGGTAACAGATTTGCAGAAAACTTATGGCCTAATAGTTCTATTTTTCCTTCTTGCCAGACTTTATCTATTTTCACAGAATTTCCTTCTGCGGTTTCAACTGTGAAAATTTGCCTAAGAGTGGTTAAAGGTAACTTGAGAGCTTGACAAAATGAAGTATTAATAAAACTTTGGTTCGCACCAGAGTCAAATAATACTTTTGCAAATACGTCATGTACTAGGAACGTACCAGCTATCACATCTGGAATGAGTTCGGCTTCTTGAGTGGTCAGCTGGAATGCACGTACATTTTTCTTGGTTATTCCTTCAGCTTGTTTAGCTTTGTTGTCTACTGGTTTAGCTAGCTTAGGACATTCGGATTGAAAATGTCCCCTTTCTCTGCAGTTATAACAAATTCTTGTTTTCTTCCTGCAGTCTTCTTCACGATGTCCTTTTGCCTTGCAAAAATTGCAAACTATATTGCATTGTCCATAATGCTTCTTTTTGCAATTTCTGCAGAAAGGAGGTGATGAGGATTGCCCTGTTCCTCTTTTCTTGATAATACCCATACGAAATCCTTGGGTAATCTTCTGAGCTATTTCCTTCTTCCGGTCTTCCTCTCTTGTGCGCACCAATTCATCTGTTAGGGTGTTAGCTAATTCTACCGCATCGTCAATGGTAAGAGGTCTCGCAGCTTTAACGATGTTTCGGATTTCACTAATTAACCCCCAGATGTAGCGGGAAATGAGTACCGGTTCTGGTGAAGCCAGTGTTGGCACCACCCTTGTGTATTCAAAGAATGTCGAAGTATAGCCCCGGCAATCTACCCCTGTCATGCGGTGACTTAGGAATTTGTTTGCCATTTGATTTTTTTTCATATTCGGGACAGAATTTTCTTTCTACCAGATTCTTAAATTCTTCCCAACTCATGGCATAGGCTATTCTTCTTCCTTTGGCCTGGAGGACCGTGTTCCACCATTCTAGTGCTCCTTCTTTGAACAGATTTGATGCATACATCACTTGATCCTCTTCGGCACATTTGCTTATTGCAATTACTGCTTCGGTTTTCTCTAACCAGCGCAGTGTTGCAGTTGCCCCTTCGTTACCTGCAAATTCAGTGGGTTTGCAAGCAAGAAACTCTTTGTAAGTGCAACCAGGCGTTGCAGCTTTTATTCTCTTAGGGAGTGGGGCCTGTTGCGGATCATGATCGTCATGATTGCCGCCTCCATTTATGCTGTTACTGCCGTTATCTTCCGGAATACGTTTACTAGGAATTAATTGTGGTTCGGCAGGTTTCTGAACAGCAGCCACAATTTCTGGAATAGCATGGGCTATTCCTTGGGCGATAAAGTGCTCAATATCTTGTCGGGTTATATATTGATCTTCCGGTTCTTGCTCAGATTGATTTACTTCATTAATTGGTTCATTGTTAGCGTTTTCCATCTGCTAATTAGTAGAAATTTATTAGTGTCTAACTTATTACTAACAAATTTAGCACAGATAAACACATAAATTACTACAACATACAAACATAACCAAAATTGTCGATTTCTCGACTTTCATTTTGTTATTGTATATTGTATATGCCTCCGTACACACCGTATCTTACAAAGTTTTATTGCCCATTTTACAGAATCAGTTTTACTATATTAGTTATAATACAGACAAACTTTTTCCAGCCCTTCCTATCTTTTGGTCTACTGGCAGTTTCAGTAACGACGCTCCCTCTCGTCGTACTTCCAAGAGATCTGCTCCCCCATTTCCCGGATCCTATTCCCGGTGCCTATCAGTTCTTCACCAAACTGAGGATTAGGGATAGGTTCTGGGTCAAACTGTGGGAGAAAACTATAGGGACTATTAACTATATTTTGAAATTGCCAGTCATTAGTCCACCATTCCTCCATTTGGCCTAATGGTCTGGTGTGAACTAGTGGGTCTGGAATAGCTGGCCCTAGGTTTAGTGGGAATTGGGCTGTAGCCGGGTAAGAGAAGAGATTATCGTTGATAGGCTCTAGAACATCACAATTATCCAGTAGGCGGTCTATTTCGTCCTGGAACGTGATTTCCTCAGACTGTTTAGAGCTTTCTCCGATCTCTATTCCCTTTTGCTTTAGGTCTATTCCTAATTCCTTTTCTGGTGGTTTCGAACTTTCTCCAGTTTCTATTTCCTTTCCCTTGTTCATGCTCACAAGATTTTCTATTTTGGGAAGTCTCCTAGTGGTTGGTTTCCTACGGCGTACTTTCCTCCACCCTACGTATCTTCTTTTCTTTTTAGGTTTGGCTTTTTCCAGCGGTGGAGCTTTGAATTCCACAGGTTCTTCTATGTCAGCAATGTAACCAGTAAAGTCGTAAGAGACTTCGATAGGCACTGGATATAAGTTGAGATTCTGGAATGCTTCCGATATCTCATTCATGCTGCATAGTATATATGCAAAATACAAGAATGTAATGTTAAAACTTTGGGACAAAGTTTAACAAACAAACACTGAAGTTTTATTGCATACTAATTTATACAAAGGACAACAGAAATAAACACACTAGGATTTTATTTATTTACTGGATTGTGATTTCTCTTACTAGACCCAATTTATCGGATATTTAGAGGTTGGCATTTTCTGCTACAGTAGCTAGCATATAGAGATTTGCCCATTTCTTGTCTATTTTATCTTCCCAAGGTGTAATATTACCCAATTCTTGGACTTCTGGGTTAAGCCTAACTCTCTTGGTTCGAGGTTTCTTTTTCTCCTGACTCTTTTTAAGTATCGAATCCCTTTTCTCTGGGGAAAGAGGATTCTCATAGTTTGCCTTGCGGACAAAGATTCCTTCTTCTAGGTTTACTGGGTTCATAGAAGAAGATGCAATATCTAATTTGTGGTAGATAGCAGACAGCTTTTGTTTACCCATACTGTAACTAACAAATAATCAGTTAATATAACAAATAATCACAGAATGATAACTAGTAGGATTAAGTATTTTGTCAAATACTTAATTCCGTAATAGGCTTAAATCAGTGGCTCGCTCAGTGGCTCAATAGTTATTAATTATTAGCTCTGATACCACCTTCTGTCACGCCCCCCGACCCACCCTGGACGGAATCGGGAGTCGCGAGCAGTCCAGTGGTACCCGTGGTATATGATTTATGCGGCAGCGGAAGTCTTTTATTACAGGATCTTTTCACCGTAAAAATTGCTCGTTTAATATATTACGCAAAGCTTTTAGGGATAAATTCCCATAATTTACAATACGTTGATTTCACTCAGAAATCATTATTTGTCAAGACATGTTTTATTTATTTATTTACAATGAGCCACTTCTCTGAGCTTGTAGTGCTTTACTGCACTTTTCCTGGATCACACAGATCACCTGAAACATGTTTGAAAAAGGTTTTGTCAGCGGGGAAATACTGAGTGAATCATTCCGTTTTTCTAAAACGACCCGTTAGTTATAATTTACAGTATTAAGGGGAATTACAATGTTTCTGATATCAAACCAACTACCCACAGTATTTGTCACTCGACCAACCATTGGCTAGCCCATTTGTCCAATGGTGTCTGTGACTGTGGTCAGATCACCCCTTGGCCACCCGTTCGTACAAGTGTGACGGGAAATAAGTAATGTATACAAAACCCCACATACCGGCTGTAATATGGTGATTACATAGACTTAATCCCTGTAATTATAACCTTTGAAAATAACTTGGAGTTTTGTAAACTTACTCACAAACTGTGAGAAAACAGTTTAAAAGAAGAATGACTCACATTGCAGATTAACGAGCAATAGATATAAGCCTACTGATTAGCCTTGATTAAACCTAGTTTAACACAATGCACACACAGGCAGGTTAGTAACTAATACAGCAGTTACGTCAATTCACGAGATTAAACCCTCACAACGATTAATCAGTGCAATACTCGATAATTCAGTCGGATTCACAATGAATAACAGAGCATAGTCCAAATTCGAACAGCACTCTAATATTCAAGTCGAAATCACGACGAATAATCAAAGTACAAGCTCAATTGAGCAGCACCCGGATTATTGTTGGATAGTTATAATCGATCGGACGTTGAATCGTAATAGCGATCGAGTTATTACCCTGATTGTGGCAGCACCTCGTGATCGTGTGTGTGTGTTGTGAACTGTAATCGATCTAACTCGACGTACAGACAGCGATTCTACGTCTCTTTTGTTTCAACAGTTAAGTGCCAAGGCCGGCTATTTATAGCCAGAAATTCGACTTGCTTACGGACCGTATGCCTAACCTCTTACGGTCCGTAAGGGAACCTGGTCTGCTTACGGTCCGTAAGGACCAACCTTTACGGTCCGTAAAGGGTGCAGCCTACTTCCTAGCCTAGCTGAGTTCGGTTGTAGCCTTGGTGAATCAAAAATTTCAACCAATCAGCATCTAGCAACGACTTAAATTAGATAATTATCAATTAGGGTTTGCCCCCCTCGAGTTTTAGGGGCCCTGATCCTGATTCCGATTGTTCCGGAAATTTCAGGGTTTATGCCAAATTATTTGGGTGTCTTAATTAGGGTTTTCTTATTGGATAATTGTTATCCTAATTACGGGTTTTAGTGACAGTTGTTACATCTTTTCAACAATTTTCCTTTTAATTTCATCTTCATTTCTGTCTTTGAACGTGTCAGCAAATGAAGGAAATGTTTCGTCAACTCCAGCATAATGAAAATCAATTTCATCTTCGGATGAATCTGAAGCATCTTCAACAATCACATCATCATAATGATCAGCTTCATAGGCATATCTAGGCTCGAAATCTTTTGCTGAAGACTGAGGAATCTCATCCTCAATATCAAACTTAAACTTTCCATCTTCTAATCCCAACTCTTCTAGCATTTCAGCTCTGGTTCTCCTAACTTCAACTTCACCTTCTTGTTGAACATTCAAATAAATGACAGTTGGGTTTGACAGAAATACCTAATCAGCATGTTGCTTTCCAGATGATGAAGCTTCATTTTGTACGTCATCCTCTTGTTCGTTGATCTCATCATTCATCAACTCATTGATTCTTTCTTGAACAATTGGATCTCTGATTAATAACCCTGAAGCACCTTAATCGTTATCATCATCGCCTTTATCGTCTTTATCATCATTATCATCAGGCTTGTCATCCATTTTATCATCAATATTATCTGCATCTTCTTCTTCTTCGTCTCCAAATAGCTCTACATCTGAATCATCGTCAACGATTTCTCCACGAGCTTTCTTTGCCTTTCTTCGCCTTTCTTTTATTATCATTTCACGAGAAATTTCTTGAACACTATAAGGCACTGAAGAGGCATCAACAACAAGCACAAACTGATTTGTCTTCCATTCCAGCAACAATACTTCTCTAGCCTTTTTCTTCCTTTGAATAATAGCCACTTTTCTAAGAACATTGTCAGCATCAAAAGGTTCAGAAGACTCACCAACTATCATGAAGTCTTGATCAATTTGTTCTTGAATATTTTCTTATTCTTGAACATCTTCATCTTCAGCTTCAACCATTTCAATATCTTCTTGATTTGATGAACCACCAACTTTAGGTTGACTTGATGATCCACCAGCTTCTTGAATATCTTCAATCACACTTTTGTTCTTTTGGGTGGCTTCTTCAGCTAGATGTCTTTCTCGTTCCATTCTTCTTTCCTCAGCTCTTTTCACTTCTATTTCATTGAATGCAGCATGAACATCCATCTTTAAATGACTTTCCATGACAGAGTATAACATATGAAGTTGTTCATCTTTCACCACTTTGTCTGCCTTCATGGCTTCCATCTCTAACTTTATTGCATTCATTTCATTTGCTGAAGCTTCACTCATTTCGCTGAGAAGCTGATTGAGCGTTTGTATCACATCTTCCAAGTTCTTTATCTTAACATTCAATGAAGCAATTTCAGCTGTCAGAAGTTCAAACACTTTCGTATTGTCCTGAGCTTCATTCTTCATCTTGTTCATCGTTTCTTCTTGTTCTATCAATACTACTCTGATTTGATCGTGAGCTTTCATCAGATTATCAACTTTTTCTTCAGAATATCACGCTCTGCTTTAGTTTTGGCTTTTTCTTTTTCCAGCTTGTTGACCTTTTGTAATAATTCGTTGACAGCTTCATTGTTGAACATGTCATAATCATCTTCAGGGATGTCTTCAGTGAATATCCCTGTTGCAGTATGAAGCCCTTCAAACATGTAATCAAAACCTGTTTCCTTTTGTTGAGACGATTCTGGTTTATCTTGTGGAGGAGGTCGAGGAGTAGCAGCTTTGAACCCAGTGATTTCAACATAATCATCATCTCCTGTTCTTTTTTCAGCTTCTGCTACTGGTTCTTCAACACTTTGCACCTCAGGTTCTTTTAGGTTTTCAACACTTTGAGTCTTTTCAGCTTTAAGAACCTTTAATTTCTGAAATGTTTTTCTTTCTTTCCTCCTTTTTCTTTAGATGGTTCAGCACCAGCTTTCTTTGCTCTAACTTGCCTTGGAATAACTCCAGCTTGAACAGCTTTTCTCTTCTTTCTTTGATTCTTTGGTTCATCTGGTTCATAAGACAAATCTTCTTCATCAGATGTTTTCTTTTTCTTCAAAGGCTTTTTCTTCAGCTGAGCTTTCCCTCTTCCAAGAGTTGTTGGATCCAATTCAGATTCAGATTGTGTAGCTTCAGAATCATCTTCGCTTGAACTATCCTGAACCTCAACCTCAGGTTCAACTGATGTAAGATTTTCAACTTGAACACTCGATCTTTGAGCCTTTTGAGCTGCTGCTTCCTCATTCTTTTTCACATAGCTTTCAAATGATTGATTCAAGAGATCAACTCCCTGCTTAATAGCTACAGACGGCTCCAAGACAGTTTCATCTATCAGCCTTTGTTGTGGTTCTCCAGAAGACCCTACAAAACAAATATTGACAGAATTGTTAGAAACATTTAACAAGCATAAATTCTAACTGTCTTAAAACTCCCCCTTTCACTATACCATTTTCTCCATCCTTCGGAATAGAAACTACAGGGGATGACTTAGGTGTTCTCTTTCTTTTTCTATCTCTTACACACCACCATCTTGTCTTCTTCTCAACCATCTCATTCATCTTTGCATCTTCATTGTCGGAATCACTATTCTCATGTCTCCATTTCTCATTCTCAGGAGCAACATATTCTGTATCCTTGATTTTGCATATCATTTGTTTCGTTTTTGCATCATTTTCTTTGGTGATTCTTGAAATTGTATCATTATTTACGTTTCTCATATCCATGATGTCACTTTTGCTCTTTGGAAGATCCTTGATCTTATTATTTATCAGCATCATGATGAAACTTGGGTACATGATATATCTATCTCCTTTATCTTGGCAATTCTCTTTCATGTACTCAAAGATTACTTGAGAAATGTTGTACTTTCTGTTCAATACCAGGCTAGTGACGATGTTCATGATGTAATCAGGTACTTCATCATAAGCTCCTTTTCTGTGTGACAATGAATGTACCAAGCAGTGCAACAAGTATCTGTAAGCCTTTGAGAAACTTGTTTTAAGCATTTTTCCATTAAGATGACCGGTAAATCCCATTCTGCACCACAATCCTTTAGCAAGGCGTTCAGACATGATTGTTGGATCATCATCAGAATCTTGTAAGTCTAGAACTCTCCTAATATCTCCAACACCAAACTCAAATTCTACATCTATGTCTTTTCCAGTTTGGTCTTTCTTTCTCAAAACTGCGTGTATCATCTTGTCTGATTCTTCAAATCTTGTTGTGTTCCAGAAAGCTCTAATATGAGATTCATAAATTGCGGTTCTGTCAGACAAAGCCTTCGCAACTCTGCTTTCTCTTAAAAATTTTGCCATCTTTTCAACCACCGTACCCTCTGTGTTTTCAGCATCAATCACGCAATATACATTGTGACCTTTGTCTGTATCCTTTCCTCTTCCCTGTAAGTATATGCATTATTAATCATTTGCACAGGTATTGAGACATAAGGATGAAAGATGAAAATTTTGAAAATTTTACTAACACTGAGAATCTCTATGTGATAGTACTAAAGAATCGGATGGCTTATCCGATCGGTTAGCATTGCTGTCCGATAGGTTGGCACATTGTGAAATTGTTCTGGTAATGGCTGATCGATCGGTTAGCATGTTTTGTTTGAATCAGTTAACAATGTTGTCCGATCGGTGAGCAACGCTGTTCGATCGGCTGGCTATGCTGTCCGATCGGCTAGTGATGCTGTCCGATCGGTTATGTTGTCCGATCGAACTGTTACATGGCATAGATATCAAGGAATGATTAAATGTTGTCCGATCGGCTAGCAATGTGGTCCGATCGGTTGGCAAATCTGTTTGAACATCAATGAAGTGATAAGAATGTTGTCCGATCGGTTAGGCTGACCGATCGGCTAGCAAATGTTGTTCGATCGGTTAGGCTGTCTGATCGCCTGACAGGATATTTTGAACAGCAACGGAATGATAAGTATGATGTCCGATCGGTTAGCAAATGCTGACCGATCGGTCGGCACCTTTGTGCAGATTTCAATGAAATGTTAAGAATGTTGTCCGATCGGCTTTGCTGTCCGATCGGCTAGCAAATGTTGTTCGATCGGCTAGCAATGCTGATCGATTGACTAGGCTGTCCGATCGGCTATGCTGATCGAACGACTAGGCTGTCCGATCGGCTATGCTGATCGAACGACTAGGCTGTCCGATCGGCTATGTTGATCGAACAACTAGGTTGTCTGATTGGCTATGCTGACCGATCGGCTAGCATCATAACATAAAAAAAATTTATAACACAATCAGGCATGAATTCCAAGGCATGAATTATCCTATCAAGCAACAATACTTGAACACATACACTGATTGCTGTCCGATCGGCTAGGCTAGCCGATCGGCTGGCATCTCGTTAAAGAGCAGTTAAGAACACACAAGAGACTCAAAAATTTTCAGACAAATCAAAAGAAATTGAACACAGATCCGTGTACATAATCTTGTCGCGATCAAAACCCTATGTTCAATATAGTCTAATTCGTCTTAATCAGGGCTTAATTTCACAAAAACCCCGCTGACATCCATAACGTCTAAATATTAGATCTACACAGATTAAACATGTTTTAACACAAATTGAACTGGTAAATCTATAGATCTAAGCAATCCGAGCAAAACCCTATGTTTGATTCTCAACAAAAGTTGCTAAAACTCCCTAGATCTAAGTTTAAAGATCCGACAGCTACGAACATGAAGAACACTTAGAAATTTATCAGATTTGGATGTGAAATACGTACCTTCGGCATTATGAATGATGTGCAAACCAACAAACCAATGATCTAACCCCAAAGAGAATCAAGAATCAAGGAAATCAGAAGAAAAATTTGAGAGAGAATAGGTCAGCCGATCGAATATGGTAACCGTTTGACTGAGACCTTGACCGCCTATTTATAGGTGGCCTTGACACGGCTTGGCTGTTCGATCGGCTAGCAATGCTGGCCGATCGGTCAGCCTGTCCGATCCAAGTGATCCTTTTGACTCTCAATATTTTGACCTTTTGACTTTTTGATTTTATCAGTGTTTGAGAAATCCACTTAAGCATCTAGGTCCAAGTTAATGACCCTATGTACTTAATTTGCCTACCAAGTTCAACTTAATGACCTTGGTTAAGCCGAGACAAAAACATACTGATATTTTGATCAATCTTTTTCTGAAAATTTACAAGTTTCAAATTAATGAAGTTGCATAGACTTTGCATTTTCTTTGGTTCTATCAAGATTAGCTCCCAACCCATCTTCCAGTTTAGAAGAACTTCCTACATCTGCATCAGACTGTGAATCTGAAGATCAGCTCTCTGCTTTGGTTTGTCGGAAAATAAAGCAGAAATGTAAAATCTTTTTTAATTTTGAATAAAGTTTCTAAACAAGTAATGAAGTAAAGGAATAAAATGCAGAATTTGTAAACTATTTACAAACATAATTTTGGTGAGCGTGTTAGGGAATCATATCAGCTACCAATAAGACACAAGTACCGTTAAGCTTGATAACATTATAAGCATTAAACAATTCACATTGATTGTCAATATACTGATCCGTTTTAAATTTTCATACAAATTTCAATCTGTTCAGGATACGAATTAAGTGAATTTATGACTTAGCTAATACGCGTGTCCCACCTCTTGAATATACTCCCGTATCCAGATCCCAATATTCAGTCCTACAGGTGAGTATACCTAGATGATATCTGTTAAGGGGTGAATGCGAAACCGTGAGAGCTCAGGTCAGAACTTCCGTTCAGCAGAGAGATGACGGTTCAACTTTAGGTGTGTTCCCTTTAGAGAATATTTTCTTCAACAGCATATGATTAGCATTTTTCAATGTTTCATCATTTTTATGCTGAGGGTGAGCTTTATTTCAAGCAAGCGCAAAGTATTATACGGGGACTAGGCCATTGCTTCCGCAAAATCAGAAGTCCCGGAATAATACCCCAGATATCACTAAGTATAAAGACCTGGTATCTCAGAAAGAGGAATCTTTCAAACAAGATTTCGGGGGTTACCCATATATCCGAGAGATGTTCCCCACAAAATAAGTAAGTAAAGATTTTATGTTTATATCCCAAACAAATTTACTAAGTGTATAAAAACCTATTGGCACATCATCAGCGAGACTGTTTAATGCTATATTCATTACAAATCTTTAGCATACTATAACTGTCTAGCTGATGTACTAATTCTTCTCGAGAATATATGACTCCGTGTCTTGCCAGCTCCAACTTTAAATGCCCAAATCGCTCAATCATCTTAGAAACAGACTCATTTTTTAAACATCTGAACAAGTCAAACTCTTTTCTTAATAACTTCATTTTGTTTTTGACTATTTCAGCAGTACCAACACATTTTATTCTTAATTTTTCCCATAGATCTTTTGCGTTTGTGTATTCAATCAATGAGATTATGTCGTCTCTCACTGACTGGTGAATCAATGCTATGCACTTCTGCTCAGCCACAAAATTTTCTATATCTTCAGTTTCTGTCAGATTTTCACAATCTAGTCTTCCATTGTTGAAGCCATTCTTTAAACTTTTCCAGCTCGGGTACGCAGATGCTTTTAACCATTCATCAAATCTTTTGGCCCACCTGTTATATTCTTCGATCGCCATCAACTTTGGTGGTTTGTTATATGTACTATACGCGCTCTCCACACTTAATGCATCAGACAGAGTTTTCTTCGCACTCGGAGTATTTTCATTTGTTCGGTTTAACGTATCATCTCCCGTGTTTCCTGCAAAGGCATACATATCACTGAAAGGATTCATGAACTCGTCCATTTTCAAGTACCTGAAACAATTAACAAACACTTAGACAAATCTTTGTGATTTTCAAAAAATTTAACACAAGTGCACTTGGATCGAATGACTTGTTCGATCGGACAGTACACAACAGTTTACACTCAATCGGTTAGCTTGTTCGATCGATTAGCTTGTTCGATCGGTCAGCTTGTTCGATTGGATGATAAACAGATGAATGTAACAGCTATCAATTACCGTCCGATCGGTCGGCTTGTCCGATCGGTCGGCTTGTCCGATCGGTCGGCTTGTCCGATCGGTCGGCTTGTCCGATCGGCTAGCAATATGACGTAAGCAAAAGATAACAATTATCAACAATGCTGTCCAACCGATCAACTTGTCCGATCGGCTAACACTGATGATGTCAGCAACATAATCTATGAGCAATCTAACTCAAGTCATCCGTACAGTTTGTCCGAACGAGTTGATGATGTCAGCAAGTCTAAGAACAGCTAGGTCGTCCGAACGGCTGACATCAGCAACTAAGAACAGTTTTTCATAGTGTTTGATGAATTTAAACAAGTTTTTGAGGGAATTTTGTTACGAAAACTTGAAGGATTATACTTCTTCTGATTGCGAATCGATCTATAACAGATTTATCAAATTTTAACCGTAAAATCACTCCTAATTTTAAGTTTTTCCGATTTTATGGTGACAAATTGAGAAACAAAGCTAGAAATGAGTAGAAAGTAGAAGAATCTGTCAAATTTCCGGTGAAATTTGAGTCGAATCGGCAGAAAAAGCAAATTTCCGGTGAAATTTGGCTCTAAATCGGCAAAAGAAGCTCGAATTTCGGTGAATTCGTTGTCGTAGATCTCGATTCAGCTCCCTGAATGCTCTGATACCACTTGTAGGTCCCTTTGATAGGATCTGATCGACGGAAACTTAGATGAATCGGATTTGATCAATGCGCGGAATTCATTGAATCAAACTACAGATATACGATAAGAAATTCAACTCTGAAATGTTGTCTGATCTTTCATTTATCGAATATGAAAATACACAAGTGCCTTTGAAAGCTCAGAATGACATGAGTTCTCCAGAGAGTCAAAATAGCAAAAGTTACAAATGAGTTATTCAGACAGCTATTTATAGGCAGCAGTATCAGGATAGGATGAGTGTTGGCCGATCGGCTGGGCTAGCCGATCGGCTGACATTGCTGTCCGATCAGACACCCTGTCCGATCGGCTGGGCTAGCCGATCGGTTGGCATAGTCAACATAAGTCAGCACTTAACACTAACGCGCCATATCCTGACCTGCTAGACTAACTAACATACATACATACAAAAATTGTTCACAGACTTTACAAAATATGACTACATACTGACGGAAGCTACAGACGTTTACACTAACACAATCCTCAAGCTCAGGTAATTTAGATCTCAATCATGTTCCGGTAGAAATGGATATATGCAACCGAATATTACAAGTCGCAAAATTAGCAAGTGCACAAACTCAGGTCACGCAAATTAAGTGAGGTCGCAAAATTAGCAAGCGCACCAACTCGGGTCACAAATTTGTACCGCTTAAATTACTTTGCAAACTGGCAGCAAATTTTGTAAGCGGCTCCATTAGGTTGCAAAATAGTCGCAAAATTGAATACAAATAATTTCAAATTGAGTATAAACATTCCAGTCAAAACCGTGAAAAATAGTAAATGGTCAACTAAAAAATAATTTAAGCGTTGGTTGTAACATTAGCTGTTGGGAAATTTCAGTTGATCAGATAGGCGTGTAATCACTCTCAGATCAAATTATTTCGGTGGTTCACCCGAAAATTTCAATCGGCCCCAGCCAGGGGCTTTGCCCCTTGGACCCCGCCAGGGGCTGCCACCCCTTGGACCCTGCTCCCAGGGGCGCTGCCCCCTTGGAACCCGCGCACACTTTGAATTATAATAACTCAAACAAGCGTACACTCCCGCACCTCCTAACTTGTTTGATGTGTATTATTATTCGTTTCGATCACCAAGTCAATCCCTGATTACACTAAAATATCTAACATTAGCCAACATTATAACTCGGTCACGAAAATGGTAAACTAAAATAAATATTTAAGTGTTGGTCGTAACATGTATATATATTATATTATATTATATTTTATATTTTATATTAATTTATATTTATAACATGATGAATAGTAATTGTTTTGGCTTTTGTTATTTTGTCTTTTTGTGTTTTTTTTTTTCGTAGTAAATTTTAAGAGTTTTTGTTTTATAATAAAGTTTTGGTTTTTCATTATTTTGCCAAAAAGTTAAAAAAAGCTTATTTTTTGTTAGTTTTGTTTTATGTTTTTTTTCTCGAATTTGTTCGTCGTTCGCTTGCTACTTAGCACAGTGTTTTCTAATCAAATTGGTTCCCTCAAGTTTTTTTCCTTCTTGACTTTCTAATACATGTAGGTATAAATCCGTCTTTGTGCACGTGTCACGTGAGCCAACTGGTGTTACAAATACGTGTTTTTATTTTACACTTTTTCCGGTTTTGGTTGTCATGCCATTGGTACTTAGAATGGTTTTACGCCCTCCCTGAAACGTTGGTAACAGTGGCGGACATATAGTGTTAATAGGGGTAGCACGGGCTACCACTCAACCCTGTATTCGTAGTGTAAAAATACCCCTAACTCCAATTCTGTACTGTATAAATACCCCTCAACTCCGTTTCTGTTATATAAAGGATACCCCTGATCCTAAAAAAAAGTAAGATACCCCTAACTTTTTGTGTTAGTTCCGCCACTAGTTGGTAACATGGTTTTGCTCCCCCTCACCGCAATGCGGGGGGGGGGGGGGGGGGGGGGGGGCTCCTTTAATAAAGAAGTCATCCGTATTCATGTGATGTATATAACAGGAAACAGTTTACACTTGGTCTTAATTAGTCCTATTTGATTGTAATAGTTTATAACATGTAAGGGAAGGGGGTGGTCACTAGTGATAGAATTCTATCACTCACAAGCACCAATCAGTTCCGCCATATCATCAACCATTTTTCCATCACTCACAACCTTTTTTTAGTGGGGGTGGTCATCACTCACCACCACACCCAACAATTTCCCCCAAAACAACAATTACACTCACAAAAAAAAAAAACCATCACGCGTGGAGAAAATAACGAAAATGAATTTCGTGGAAAATATAACGCGTGAAACTTTGTTATGGGGGTGAAAAAATACAATATAACACGTTGAAGTTTGGTTTCCGTGATATTATCACGTACCGCCCCCGGGCTCTAACAAACGTCATTTTAATATTCCAGTTCCACATATTACATGTGTTCAAAATTGTAATTTAGTTGAAGATATACTCCATTGTTTTTATTGAATACGACATCCTAAAAACTTGATGCAACACAGCAAATAGAAAAGTGTTTGAAAGACATATATTATAAACCACAACCAGAAAAATAATATTCTTATTCACCTTTAAATATAAACAATAAGAAACGAAACAATGTTACAGAATTCAAAATTGCAAGCTAAAGAGATCAACATCCTATGATCACACAAACATAAATGTTCAGAATTTTGACTGGATTTGCTGAACAACTTTGATGTCAACTTGAAAGGCCTTTGCAAGAACATCCACATCGATACCAGGGTTTGATCCAAACACAGCATTTGCAATAGTAATCACACCTGGATTTTGACTACTCAAACCCGCAATAGCAAGAGCATACCCATTTCCGATGTTTTTTTGGAAGTGAATTAGACCTTGTGGAAACACGAACACGTCACCCTTCTCAAGTACTTGTGTGATGAGGCGGTTTTCAGGGTTAGACGTGACAAAACCAACCAGAAGACGACCTTCAATGACAGTCAAGACTTCAGTGGCACGAGGGTGCGTGTGTGGTGGATTAATACCCCATGGAGCAAAGTCAATACGAACCATGGATATACCAAGAGTGTTGAGTCCGGGTAACTGTGCTACAGTCACAGAAGTCACATTAGAGCCAACGTCATTATGCGTGTTTCCCATTAGGTGAAGCCCTCTAAAAAGAAAATCATCCGCTTTCACAAGCTTTGCATCTTTGCAAACCACACCATTCACGAATACTGCATAAAAAAATTAGAAGCCTTATCTCAGGACACCTATAAATATTGCATACCATAAAATCATAAGTTGTGATAATTTTTTACCTGGGCTATTAGGATCAGCCACACAGAAATCCTGGAGAGGACTAGGGTCAGAAGCGAAAGCAATCGAACATGTTGTCAACAAGAGACCGAATATAAGAAAACGAGACATCATTAGCGAGAGGTGAAAAGCTTGTTTGCTAGAAACTTTGGTAGCTCAAGAAATCTATGAAACCAAGGATGTAACTTGGTAATGTATATATAGTAAAACCATAGGATTATTATAAGGCATTATATGTTGTTTGGCCATGAATAGGTATAAGTTTGTGGAAAGAGTAAAATTACGAAGAAGTCATCAAATACATTCTCATAAGATATATTCAACTAATCAACTTTTGTTTAGTTCCAACTCAGAAGGATAACATGCACTATGATAATTTATTTGGTTTCTTTAATCAATTTTATATTAAAATTAATTGTGTTGAAGCATTGAAGTTTTATTATGAATTGAATTGGTCTAGAAAGTTGAACTAATCTCATAACCAAATTATATATATATATATATATATATATATATATATAAAGTGCACCTCTACTGTTAGTCATCACCTGTAGCGAGCCTAGAGCTATTCGCATCTTATTTGAAATTGGGTCAAAAATAAACTTAAACCGAGCCGTGCTTAAAGGAATACGGGCCCGAGCCCAAACCTAATTAAAAATAAGCTTGTTTAGTAATGAGTCTGTTCTTCACTTATGGAGCTCGAGTCGGCTCGTATGCATAAAGGAGATTCTTATTTATATAATTTTAATTAATTGATGAACTATATACTAATAAATTATTATTTATATAGACAAAAGATCAAATACAAATACCCTTATCATACAAAACGTACGAATGGGGTGAAAATGTAAAAAAATGTGGTGGCATTTTTGTAATTATTAATCGTTGAGTAATTATCAAAATTACCCTACAAATGATCTTGTAAGGTAATTTTGATCTTGTAGGTTAATTTTGGAAAATATTCTTATAGAGTAATTTTGATCTTATAAGGTAATTTTGAAAAATGTTCTTGTAGGGTAATTTTGATTGTGTAGAGTAATTTTGTAGAGTATCGTAATTGCTCTACAAATGATCTTGTATGGTAATTTTGATCATATAAGATAATTTTGATCTTGTTCGGTAATTTTATAGAGTATCATTACAAGTGTATCAAGATTACTCTGCAAGTTCCAAAATTACACTACAAAAACATTTTACAAAATTACTCAACAAGATCATTTGTAGAGTAATTTTGATAATTACCCTACAAGCAAATAATTACGAAAATGGCATCGCGTTTTTTTTTCATGTTTTTCGTACGTTTTGTACGATAAGGCTGTTTGTACGTGAACTTAACTTTATTTATATAATTGTGATAATAAATGAATTAAAATTTGATTATATTTAGATAATTATGTAATACATAAAGTTACTAAAAATAATAATACACTCAAATTAATTAATGAATAATAAACAAGCCAAGTACGAGTCGAGCTCGAGCTTGAGAAAATACTCACGAGCAGAGGTTGACCTGACATAAGTTAGTCGAGCTTGATCGGTGCATTTTAGAAACACTCTACGTTATATTAATTAGCTTATAAATGCATTGATAATAGGGTAAAATTGGATTCTTTGATGTTTTATTATCATGTGAGTTAAAATGAAACAAGTTTATATAATATTAGTAACCTAACTTTTTTTTTTTGAACGGCCAACAAATTTTATTCATTAATCAAAAGGGCCAACCAAATGTTAGCCCACACCACATTACAGCCAGTTTTTTAAAAATACTACATTACATCCATTTCCCATAATTTTCAAAATTACACCAATCTACCCAACTTATCTCTTTAAACCTCGAGCGGCTACCGATCCATAAAAACCCCAATTGCTTTATCTCGTTCATTATTTGGTCGACTTTAACTTCTTTCCCATCAAACACCAAGTCATTTCTACTTCTCCACACAACCCATAGTGCTATCTGCATAATGCCATATATAAGTTTCCTCCATTTTTTACAACCTCTAACCTGTTTGTGCCAACCCAAAATATCCTTAATTCCAAACCCATAGATACCTGATATCTTGCACCATTTCGACACCAGATCCCATACCTTCTGTGCCAGCTCACATCCCACGAATAAATGGTCCACATCCTCATCATACAAGCCACATATTTTACACCGTATTTCACCGACGATGACGTTCCTTCGAGCTAGAGCTACAAGAGTTGGAACCCGATCTAAGGATAACCTCCAAGCTAAAAAGTTAACCTTTATCGGTATCCAGTTATTCCATTCGAACTCATTCCCCAAGTCTGTAAACCGAGCCGCTTGTATGCTATTTTTTAGACTCTTAACCGAAAACATCCCAGATTCTTCGAGACTCCAGCTCCAGCGATCCTCCCCATTCCCCAATACTGCTGCACCCAGTTCCGAAGTCAGCGTCTGTAATTCAGCCGCTTCATCTGGCGTAACCGGCTGCCGTAACCAGTTAAAATCCAACACTATCCCTCCATCTACTACTTTTACCCGCTCCGATATCCTTGCATTTTTTACTCTTTCTAAGCAATACAATCCTGGGAACCTGCTTTGTAGTGTGTCTTCTCCTAACCAACATTCTTTCCAAAAAGCTACCATACTGTTTTCTCCAGGATTAGCCCGGCAACATCTAACCAGACTTATCCCAAATTCTTCTAGATCACCAGCCACTTTAAACACTTGTTTCCACGGCCCTTCAATTGTTAACTTCCTTGGTATAGGGTTCCACGTTCTCTCGCTATGATGGATGCTCCATATAACCTTACGCCACAAGCTCTCTGGATCTGTTTTGAACCTCCACCACCATTTGGCAAGCATAGCCAAATTTGCATCTTTCAGTGACCCAACCCCCACCCCCTAGATCCTTTGGAGTCATAACATTCGGCCAAGCAACCCAACACATCTTTCCTTTCTCCGGTGTTATTCCCCATAAGAACTCCCGTCTTAACCTCTCTAGCTGATCAATTACACCCGACGGAGCTCTATATAGAGAAAAGTAGTACGTAGGGAGAGCATTCAGTACCGATTTTATCAAGGTCAGTCTTCCTCCAAAGGACAGTGTGTTCGCTTTCCAAATCGCTAGCCTTTTCCGGAATACGTCTACAACCGGCTGCCAATTCTTGATTAGATTCATGTTAGCCCCCACTTGGAGCCCCAAATGTTTGAAAGGGAAACTTCCAACTCTACACCCCAATGTATTCGCCAAACCTTGTATTCTATTGTTATCAACATTTATTCCAAAAACACTGCTTTTTGACAGATTAACCCGGAGACCCGAGGCTAAGAAAAAACATCTTAATATTCTTCTTAAATTATGCACACTGGCACCCTCCCAATTCCCTACAAAGATAACGTCGTCTGCATATAAAAAATGAGATAATACCTCACCGTTGTTTACGAACCTAATACCTTCGTATAAACCAATGTTGCACGCCTTCTTCATTACCCCTGTTAAGGCTTCCATTGCAATTATGAACAAGAACGGGGACAGCGGGTCGCCTTGTCTCAATCCTCTACCACATGCGAATTCCTGTGTCGGTGACCCATTAACTAAAACTGAAGCCCGCGCATTAATAACCGTCGCCATGACCCATCTTCTATATAAAAGCGGGAACTTCATTTGATCCATAATATCTTCCATAAATCCCCAGTTCAGAGAGTCGTATGCCTTTTCTATATCCACCTTGAAAATAAAACCTTCCTTTTTATTCGATCTCAGCCATGGAACTAGCTCATTTAAAACAAGAGGCCCATCCAAGATGCTTCTATTTGCAAGAAAAGCGGTTTGTTCTTCTGAGATTAATTCGTTAATCACCATTTTCATTCGATTCGCCAAAGCCTTGGATATAACCTTGTTTATACATCCAATGAGACTGATTGGCCTATAATCCCCCAACCCACCCGGATCCGTGCACTTTGGTACCAATGCTATGAATGAAGAAGTACAACCTTGCGAGATGGTCGCATTCAGCTGAAATTCTTCAGAAACCTTCACAAAATCCTCTTGCAGAGACCCCCAACATCGTCTAATGAACCTAAAATTAATCCCGTCCGGACCCGGCGCCTTGTCTCCCTCACAATCCCACACAGCATCTTTAATTTCACATAGAGAAAAAGGGGCTACCAGGGCTTCGGCATCTGCTTCCGAAATCATCTTCATTACCGGGCACAGCAATCCTGGTCGATCATTATACGGTTCCTTGAACTTCTCAGCGAAGAAAGAGCAAACCGAATCCTTTATAAGCGGTGGAGCCGTCTCCCATATACCATTTATCATTAGGCCGTTTATCCTATTAGAACACTGATTAGCATTGACCACCTTGTGGAAAAAGTTTGTGCTCTCATCACCTTCCAATGCCCACTTTATCCGGGACTTTTGTCTCAAATCCATAGCCTTCACCTTATCCACTTCCATGATTACTTTTTTACATTCAGCCCTTGTATCCAGTTCATTTGGGGAGAGAAGCCTCTCTTCCGCTTTAACCTCCAATTCCTCCAAAATTGCAATCTTTTTTTTGTATATCGCCTCCTTTTCAGCCTTGATCACATTTACCCGTTCTTTGATCTTAAATTTTATCCACTTCAACTTAACAGCTAATCCCAAATCCGATGGGCCATCAAACACAAAACTTGACAATGATTGTCGAGTGAACTCCAAAACACCTGGCAGGTCCAGCCATGAGTTGAAGATTCTCGTTGGTATAGGCCCATAATCTGGAGATGTTAAGGACATGAGGACCGGGCAATGGTCGGAAACCACGTTTGACAAAGCAACAACCGAGGCTGTAGGCCACTTATCTCGGAAGTCTCTACATACCAGGAACCGGTCCAGTTTGCTTTTATGAAGACCGTTATCTGAATGGTAAGTGAACTTTCGCCCCCCATTTGATATTCCAACAGATCTGCTAGTTCAATAAATTTGTTGAAATACGCCGCATTTATACCCACAAATTCTGAATTGAATCTCTCACCTGGATCTCTAACGTCATTGAAATCCCCACCAAATACCCACATGCCTTCCAGTGATCTTCTCAGTACAACAAACTCTTCCCACAAGGCTCTCCTTTCCGTCGGATCATTGTAAGCATAAACATTTACGATGTTTAATAGTTCCCCCGTGTGTTTTAAACATCCTTGTACTAAGATAAACCTTTGATTTTTAATTACATCGATACACTCAAAAATAGCCGGATCCCACATGCTCACTAAACCCCCTGACCTTCCAACAGCATCCACATGAGCCATTTCAAACCTTGACCTCCCCCAATATTTGCCAATCGTAGAGTCTGTTATACCCCCCATTTTTGTTTCCTGAATTTCTAAAAAATGAACCCCGTGAGATGTTTTCAACCCCCTTATCCAATCTATCTTCCTCTGGTCCCTGACCCCCCTTAAATTGATAGTCATAAAATTCATTGGAAACCTGATTGTTCTCCAATAATAAGCTCACTTACCTGCTTATCATATCCACCAAGCTGAAATCCAACTAGCGATCCCACAATCTTAGTATTGTTTACCTCATCTTGCACCGCCCGATCTTCCATTTGGATCTGATCTGCTTCCCCAGAGTTGTCTCTCGGCTCAGTCTCTCGATCCCCAAAACCTCGGTTGGCCACACCGTTAACATTTGAGACGTCCTGGTCCTCCTCGATCACCCCTGTAACTGGCAATTGTTCCTGACTGTACGGCATCTCAGTAGCAGACGCCACTGGTTGTGTCTCCTTATTTAGGTCAAACGACCTTTCTAGATTGCGAATATGACAGAACGCCGGTTGCTCCCCTCTATTTTCTTCTGGACACCATACTTGTGGGCTTCTAGCCCTTCTAGGCCTCTTCCTAGATTGTGTACCTGGATCCAGGCCTAACACTGGATTAGTCTCCATTGGGCTTAAGCATTCAAAGTTTTCTTTCTGGGCCCCACCCCCATAGACATCCGCTTTTCTCACTTCCTTGGTCCCTACGTCCGCCGCTCTTTCTCTCTCCTGGTTCCCATGCAACTCTTGCATGGATTGCATCGTGTCCGGTTCCCCATGCACACGATCGTTCAACTTCGTCCCTTCGACTTCTTTTGGCACCTTCTCTATCACCGGCGATCCTTGGACTTCTTTCTCCGGCGAGGCTTCATCACCTTCCTTCAGTTCCCCATCTTCCAGATCCTCATCCAACTCATTTCCGTTTTCACCAAACATCGATTCCTCCGGCGACATTGACTCCGATATCATTGTGTTTATTACGTTCTCCTGGAACCATCCACTACCAGTCTCCGATACCCTGACTATGTACCTGTTGTTCTTCCAGACTATCTCCACTTCCTCATTAACAAGGCCGATATTGCTAGTGAGCACCTGACAAACTCCGCACGATACATCTGAATCAGCCCAAGAGAAATCAGATCCTTTTATAATTCTTCCAAAAACGAGCCCCAATCTGATCAAAAACTTCATAATCCCGGAACTGGACAGGTAGCCCAGTTATTTTCAGTTCAGTAACCCGTTCAATTTTAACATCTTGGCCTACCCATACCACAGCACTAGCGAAATGCTCACCCCACAATTCTTCCTTTCTGCTTAAAAATTGGTATGCTTCTTCCTTATCCTTCATGACGACCATAAAATGCAAGCCCCCTACATAACATAACGGTGCATCTGCATAGCCCCCCCCCCCTATTCAGCATAGACCTCATGTAACCGATTGCTTTGACGTCCTTTGCTTCACCAATGATTGACCTTCCTAGACAATGGTTATTATACACCGGTAGTTTATCCTTCATGACAATGACTTTCCTATTCTTCATGGTTTGACCTTTGTCACCCGTCAACATATCCTTGTAGGAAACATCCTTTACTACATTAGTCGGTTGCCATTTTTTGACCTCCACCGGCTTCTGTTGGTGATAATGTTGATACCTATAAGGTGTCGGACCGCTACCACCTTGCTGTTGCTGGTTTCCAAACCTCCTATGGTCCCGATCATATAGTGCAATTGATGCGTTAATCTTCGCTTCATATATCTTGACCGTGTTCAGACCCGCCAATACATTCTTAGCGTTTTCAACCCCTTCATACCTAACGAAGCCAAAGAAGTTCCCTTTAACGTCCCTCTTCTTTGCCACATAGGCATCCGTAACTACACCAAAAGGTTGGCAAACCTTCCGTAACATCGTTCTAGACACACCTCCTGGAAGGTTCGATACGAAGAACGTGGTCTCCTTCAAACCTTTTGTTCCCCCGGCCTTGCTCCGGTACGGGATATCTATCCATTCTCCATCCCTTCTACTGTTTCCGGCATACCCCATGTTTAGCGAATGAATTTAGCCACAAAAGACTAGCTACCAACCACGCAGAATACACTCCCCTAGCTCCTCCAAAACAAGCAAACGAAACAATGGCAACTCGACCCTAAGGGTGTTAATGGGATTCGAATCGATCTAGCTAAACTATACTAAGATAGCCGCGATCAATATCAGACCCACTAAGCCCCGAAGAAATCCAGCGACCACTGTGGGAAGAGAGGGTAGAGGAGGTTACGTTCAACGTGCCGAGAAAAGGAAAGCGGCCGAGTGGGGGAGATGCAAGGACAAGATAGAATACAAGGTACAAAACCGTAACTTCCAGGAGAAGAACGGGACCTCACACGCTATTCCGACGAGGCAAAACTCCGGTTAACACTCCGGCGACTCTTCGAGAGAAAGAGAGAGAAAAAATTCTTGATTTAAGGAATACAGATATACTTGTTTCTAGACGATTATTAGTAACCTAACTATAAGATGAAATAATTATCATGATAATACAAAGTAAGTAAATAAAAGAAAAAGACTTCGTTGACTTCACATCTAATAAAATTAATTAGTAGTTTAATTATTTTGAGTAATGATGTGATTTAATTGTTTTTTAAATGTATGCAGGTCTTCTATCAACGAATGGTATGCAAAGTGGTCATAAATTAATTTTAGTGGGCTCAATCAATTATAGTGACATGTTGTAAGAGTTAAAGATTAATGGGCTTGTGTTGGGACTTTTCGTAAAGATCACAAGGAATTAATAAAGTGGCAGCAGCCCAAGTAAGAGGTCGGTGGAGAAGATATATTTGACAACTTTTATAGAAGAGAATGAATTGGCAGCCGTCACAGGAGGAACATCAGGGACGAATTAAAGTTCACTTTTCAGCATTATTTTCATCTTTCATCCATTCAAACATGTTCGATTAATACGGGATGATAACCGAAGTTGAACGGACTACCATGAACGGCTAAATCTTTCGGTGACTTCCGCCTGGATTAACGTTTACGCTGTTTGACATAATCATTTGTTTTTCTGATTATTGTAAACTGGTACAGCTTAACCACTTGTGTTGGATTATTGGTTAACGTTTCTTGTGTTTGAATTATTTGTCATTTATTAAGCGTATTGGCAACTTTCTTGCGTTGTTAGCGGGTTGGTAAATTGGTGGGTAATTGATACAATCAAACGGGTTATTAGGTTGCATAGTGAATCTTAAAAACTATCTCTATTAACTAATCAAATTCATTAATTCCGAGGCCATGTCTATGTGGTGTTTTGAATCAGAAAACGGATTTTTATATTAAAACGGGTATTCGGGATTCTGGGTAGAGGTTACTTCTTCTCATCTTCTCTTGATAACACTTTTCATGACAAATTGTGCTTCTTTACAATCAAACAAACAAACCCCCAATTTAGATAGTTTAGTTTTAATTAATTTCTTTAACACTGACCACAAATTCCCCGTGATACGATACCCTACTTACACTATATACGTAGTTTAATTAGGTTTTTGATTGACTTTGACGACAGTCATCAGAGCTCGCTCTAGCCCGGCTCGGCTCTTTTGCACGCTTAAGCGAGCCCCATCATAGTCCAATGGCAGGCCCAGTTATTAGGCTGGGCAGCCCGGGCAATGGCCGAGGCTCAAAACTAAAAGGGGCCCAAAATATAAAATTTTGTTTATGTATATTACATAAATAATATGGGACTACACGATATAATACAATAGTTAGCATTCCATTTGGTTTTTTTTTTGAGTTTAGTTACTAAAAGTTGGGTGTTCGATTCTTGGTTTTGCAGTTTTTTTCTACCTTTTTTTTTCTGTAGCTGGCCGGTTGTCCTTTAAGTTTCTTTATTTATTTCCTAGTTTTAGAAATTTTTGTTTGTGATACAACTTTTCATGTTCTATTTTTTACACATTAAATTTAAGTTATCCCTGAATTAATACTAGAGTTTTATGCTCATATTTTGGTGTTTATCAGTGAAATTAATAAATCTTGTTGCTAGCAATATTGCTAGTAGGGATCTTGCTTGTTTGATTTTTTAGCTATCTGTTTATGGGTGATGTAGCTGTTTATAATAATAATAACAATAATAATAGCTATAATAATAATAACTTTTATTTATTCTACTATCATTAATAACATGATTATTATAACTGATATTATTATTTTTAATATAATAATGGTGGGGTGGGAGTTTGGGGCATGGGTTGACCCCCCTCCCCCCCCCCCCCCCCCCGGGGCTGGTGAGTGACGTGTCCGTATGGTATGGTGGGACGGGGGGTTTGAGGCGTGGATTGGTTAAAATTGAAAAAAAAAACCTAAAATTAAAAAATACACCTATAGCCTAGCCAACAAGCCAATAAGAGCCGGCCACATAGGATCGCTAGCATGCCCCACGCCTGGCCTTAAACTCCCGCCCAAGGGGCCACGTCCAAACCCAAGCCTACCCGAGGTGGTGACTTGGGCGTTTCTCTCCAACTCACGCCCCAACCCCGGCCCATACCCCCATAGTCTTATCAACTTTGCTCTTCCACACGCAATTATTGTTCAATTTTTGTTTTTTTATTGGCCAACACCACCACCACTACCCCCCCCCCCCCCTCTCTTCTTGATACTCTCTACACTCTCTCTCTCTCTCTCTATCCTATTACTACCCACTACACACACGACCACTGACCACCCCTTTTTCTTTTCCTGTCTTCTTAATGTAAGCACAAGCATACTTCTAGAGATGGAGAGAAATAACTGATTTTGTTTTTGCCAAACACCTTCTTAGAATGTTGGTTTAGCGGTGGTTTTACCGTTAAACGCCTCATCGCACCGCCTTGCTTGCCGAAACCCTGGAAAGTCGTTTATATAGTCAGAACATGCTAATGTTGGTTGTAGGTAGAAGAAATCGGTAAACAGAAACGAAAAGAGTTGTGTCAGAATTAGCGACCGATTTGCGACTGAAAACCGGAAAATTAGCAACCAAAAACTGGCCAGTTGCAACCAAAATTTGTGACGGCAAAAAAACGGTCGCAAAATTAACAACTGATTTGCGACTAAAATTATTGGTCTCAAATTTAGCAGCTAACAAAGATTCGGTCGCAAAACGGTCGCAAATTTTGCAACTGCCTTTTTCTGGTGGTAGATCCACCACAATATTTACTATTTAAAACTAAAGTGCAAATCCCGGTTGTAAATTCGGTCACAAAATTTGCAACCGTGTTTTTCAGTCGCAAAAAATATATGAATAATAATAAAGAAAATAAAACTTAGAAATATAAGGGATAGTACAAGTGACAAGGCATGTGATCGCACGCCAGGCTATGTTCAGTAAAGCCTCATGATGAACAATCGTGCAGGAGACAAGAAGTACAAAAGGACAGTGACGTGTCACCAATCACTGTGCGCCATTCACTGCTTCATGATATCTATTAACCGCTAATGACAGGCCCGACAACAAAGACAACGTGGATCCAATAATCGTGTGCCATCTTCCCATATGCTTGCAAACACTAACGGTTGTGTCTAGGGGAACAAATGGGATATTCCTTGATGTCGTCGTTAAGCCCAAGGCCCATCAGCCCATCTCATTCGTTACTCTCTCCGGCTATAAATATAGGACTTCACCTCCAAGTTTAAGGATCGCTCTTTTACTCTCTCACTTAATACACACATTTATTATCCTCAAAAAAAGTTTGTATTCTCACCCGAATGGTGGTTACAAGGAGAACACCCCAATCATCCTCCTTGTAATGAGATTCACGGTGTTGTGTTGTTTTACAGGATCAAGCAGTTATTAGATGAGTAAAAAAGAAAATTAACCATTTTAAACGAGACTAATCGTTCAAGTTAACCTTCAGATTAACTAGATGTTTCTTCATCAAAACCAATAAATCATGACCCCTAATTCTCATGAACGCATGCCATTTGTTGCTCACTCCATTCATTGGGCTTCTTCCCTTTTTAACATCATAAACGTATAGTTAATACTTGTTAAAAACATTACCTTCGTTAAAAACATTACCTTTTAAATACTGAAATATGCCAATGGCCGGAATCAAGTGGCGGATCCAAAAACTTTTTTCAATGGGTTCATTTGGTGGATTCTCACTAATTTTATTCAACACCATATAAGGTTCTCAGTATTTTTTTCATTTTTTTTCCAAACTGAGTGGGTCCATGTGAACCCACAAAACAAGTCTAGATCCGCCACTACCGGCATCCAACTTAAACAAGACACTCAGCTAAACAAAACACCAATGGCCAAACAACCACGGATCAACCATCAAGCTCAGGTAATCTAGATCTCAATCATGCTCCGGTACAAATGGATATATACAACCAAATATTACAACTCATAAAGCAATCGCAAATTAAGTGAAGTCGCAAAATTAGCAAGCACACCAACTCAGATCACAAAGTTGTACTGCTTGAATAACTTTGCAAACTGGTAGCAAACTTTGTGGGCGGCTCAATTAGGTTGCAAAATAGTCACAAAATTGAAAATAAATAATTTCAAATCGAGTATAAAAGTGAAAATAGTAAAAGGTCAACTAAAATAAATATTTAAGCGTTGGTTGTAACATTTGCCAACATTACAACTCGGTCTCGAAAATGGTAAACTAAAATAAATATTTAAGCGTGTGTTATAACATTTGCTAACATTATAACTCGGTCACGAAGAAAAAACGATTACTCATATATAAATTCATAACATCTTTTACAAATAGTAACTCTTTTGGCTTTCTGTGTTGTTTTTTTTTTTTTTATTTTTTTTTTGGCATACTAAATTTTAAGAGTTTTGTTTTGTAATAAAATTTTAGTTTTTTTTTTTTTTACTTCGCCTAAAAGTTAAATGAGTTTATGTTCTTTTAGTTTAGTTTTACGTTTTTTCTTTTATTTTGCCTAAAAGTTAAATGAGTTTATGTTCTTTTAGTTTAGTTTTACGTTTTTTCTTGAATTTGGTCGTCGTTCGGTTGCAGCACGGTGTTTGTTGCTTAAATTTGGTCCCTCGAGTTCTTTAGCCCCTAGACTTTCTAATACATGTCGGTATAAATTCGTCTTTTTCTACATGTTACGTAAGCCAATTGGTGCTAGAAATTCGTGTTTTTATTTTACACTTTTCTCAGTTTTGGTAGTCAATCCGTTGATACTTAGCATGGTTTTAGGCCCTCTTTGCAACGTTGGTAACATGGTTTTACGCCCCCATGGCTACGCGGGGGGACTAGCTCTCCTTTAATAAAGAAGTCATCCCTATTCATGTGATGTATATAACAGCAAACAGTTTAGGGTGAGAGGGGCACTCCCCTCTTAGGAAAGTCCCCTCTCTTACGCACACCCAATCAGGTTATGCCACGTCAACTCCCCTCTTAAACTCCCCTCACACCCCAATTTGATGGCGGCACTCCCCTCTTAGGGGACTTGCTTTTTTATTTTTTATTATTTTTTTATTTGTTGTAATTATGCATGTTTATAAATTAAAAAAATATTAATAAAAATTAAATAAAATTTAATAAAAGACATTTCATTAAATTAAAAATAAAAATTACATTCAAACTAGAAAAATAAAAATTACATTCAAACTAGAAAAATAAAAAAACAAACTACTCGTCGTCGGAACTCACTTCAAGGTGAGGTAGATCTAAACGTCCGAGATGCTCAACGAGATAGTGTTTTAGTCTCCAATACGTTTCTTCGTCAATGACCTCGCTATAAGTTGTATCATCGAAGACGGGTTCGACTGGAGGATCTTGAATGTGTACCGGTGCTATCGCCCTTCCGTCGTCTTTTATAATCATGTTATGTAAAATAAGGCACGTATACACGATGGACCTTATCTTTTTCACCGTTTTGGAACGCATTGGACGATTTAGTATTCCCCACTTCGCCTTTAACACACCAAACGCCCGTTCCACATCTTTTCTTGCGGCCTCATGTTGCCTCTTGAACTTTTTTTCATTCGGGATGTGAGGATATGGAAAAGACTTCACAAACACGGACCAGCTAGGGTAGATCCCATCAGTAAGATAATACCCGCATTTGTATAAGTGGTCGTTCACCTGAAATGGACAATTTGGCGCCGTTCCGTTTCGTTGAGTAAGAAATAATGGAGATTGTTGCAGCACGTTGATGTCGTTTTGTGAACCCGCCGGGCCACAAAAAGCATGCCAAATCCACAAATCTTGAGACGCCACCGCTTCTAACATAACCGTCGGGTATTGATGATCGCCTCTCATATATTGTCCACGCAATTCTGTGGGGCACATTCTCCAGACGAAGTGTGTACAATCCAGACTACCCAACATACCAGGTAGGTGATGTCTCTCCTCATGAGCCTGATACAATAACGCAACGTCGTGGCTCGTTTGTCTACGTAAGAATTCACCGGCATACATTGTACAGACCATCTCGCAGAAATATTCAAGGCACTCACGAGAGGTCCTTTCAGACATATTTAAATACTCGTCGTTTTCGTCTGGTGGGTTACCGGTTGCAAGTTGTTTAATCGCAGAAGTAACCTTTTGCAACGGCGTGAAACTTTTCTTCATTCTCCCGTCCAAGCCCTCTTGAAACCACTCGTTATTCGCTTCCACGTCACTAACAATTTTTACGAACAAAGACTTGTACATACGAAACCTCTGACGAAAAATATCGTCATTAAATTTTGGATTTTCGACAAAATAATCGGCCATGAGTGTCTCATGGACTCCCACACGATCTCGACGGAAAATTTTTTTTTACTAGACGATGCCGTGTCTAGTAGCTCCGCTTGTTGGATGAGATTTTGGAAGAAAATTAAGCTACCATCGCTTGACGATGAATCTTCATCGTCGGGAAAGTCGGGTAGGGGAGAAAAAAACGGGAACTTGGAATCCATTTTGTGTTGTATTTGATAGATTTTTAGAGTGAGTTTGAGAATGGGTGTGGTAAAAAATTAGATTAAGTTGGTTATTTATATTGTTAAAATTGGATTTTTTTTAAAAGGACCGTTGCCCAACGTCTCTCCTCAATCCTTGTGCAATTCAGCGCGGTGTCTCCCCCCCCCCCCCCGATTCCCCTCCCCGAATTGGCTCCCCGCGGTGATGGCGACGGTGTTCCCGATCGGGGAATGGGGTCACCAATCCCGCTCCCCGCTAGTGCCCCGTACACCCTTACACATGATCTTAATTAGTCCTATTTGATTGTAATAGTTTATAACATGTAACAAAGGTCATTTTAATATTCCAGTTCAACATATTACATGTGTTCAAAATTGTAATTTAGTTGAAGATATATTCCATTGTTTTTATTGAATACGACATCCTAAAAACTTGATGCAACACAGCAAGTAGAAAAGTGTTTGAAAGACATATTATAAACCACAATCAGAAAAATAATATTCTTATTCACCTTTAAATATAAACAATAAGAAACGAAACAATGTTACAGAATTCAAAATTACAAGCTAAAGAGATCAACATCCTATCATCACATAAATGTTCAGAATTTTGACTGGATTTGCTGAACAACTTTGATGTCAACTTGAAAGGCCTTTGCAAGAACATCCACATCGATATCAGGATTCGATCCAAACACAGCATTTGCAATAGTAATCACACCTGGATTTTGACTACTCAAACCCGCAATAGCAAGAGCATACCCATTTCCGATGTTTTTTTGGAAGTGAATTAGACCTTGTGGAAACACGAACACATCACCCTTCTCAAGTACTTGCGTGATGAGGCGGTTTTCAGGGTTAGACGTGACAAAACCGACTAGAAGACGACCTTCAATGACAGTCAAGACTTCAGTGGCACGAGGGTGCGTGTGTGGTGGATTAATACCCCATGGAGCAAAGTCAATACGAACCATGGATATACCAAGAGTGTTGAGTCCGGGTAACTGTGCTACAGTCACAGAAGTCACATTAGAGCCAACGTCATTATGCGTGTTTCCCATTAGGTGAAGCCCCCTAAAAAGAAAATCATCCGCTTTCACAAGCTTGGCATCTTTGCAAACCACACCATTTACGAATACTGCATAAAAAAAATTAGAAGCCTTATTTCAGGACACCTATAAATATTGCATACCATAAAATCATAAGTTGTGATAATCTTTTACCTGGGCTATTAGGATCAGCCACACAGAAATCCTGGAGAGGACTAGGGTCAGAAGCGAAAGCAATCGAACATGTTGTCAACAAGAGACCGAATATGAGAAAACGAGACATCATTAGCGAGCGGCGAAAAGCTTGTTTGCTAGAAACTTTGGTAGCTCAAGAAATCTATGAAACCAAGGATGTAACTTGGTAATGTATATATAGTAAAACCATAGGATTAATGTTTGGCCATGAATAGGTATAAGTTTGTGGAAAGAGTAAAATTACGAAGAAGTCATCAAATACATTCTCATAAGATATATTCAACTAATCAACTTTTGTTCAGTTTCAAATTAGAAGGATAACATGCACTATGATAATTTACTTGGTTTCTTTAATAAATTTTATATTAAAATTAATTGTGTTGGAGTGTTGAAGTTTTATTATGAATTGAATTGAACTAGTGTTACTAAATCCGCGCGTTGCGCGGTGGGTGAGTATCAGTTCGTTTAACTACGGTACTGACACTTGTTATAGCACCAATAGAGAAAAAAAATTCATGATATGACCAAAAATATACCAACACGGCGGGAATTTAATCGGTATCGATTTATTTTGTTACGCAACCTACACTCCTTACAGCAACCCATAGAGGAAAAAAAAATCTTGATATGATCAAAAAATACTGGCACGTGAATTACATCGATAAAAAACAAATGCAAGTTACATAAGATATATAAAAGAACAACATATCACATACAAAAACCCACTAAATAACGCGTATAAAAAACTTTTAAAATTGTCTTTGCTTATTAATAATATACAATGAATGAATTGAATTGGTTACAAAATATGTATATTTAATTATAAAATAATATTTGGTTTGAAATGGCATCTGCTGAAATTAATCATAAAATAATATTTGGTTTGAAATGGTATCTGCTGAAAATAATATAGAAAATGATGATTTCGACTTTGTTAGTTTTCGTGAACACCTAAACTTTCATGATTAATTCATTTTTCAAGTTATTTATTATTATACATATCATCTTTGTGTATATTTACATACATATAATGTATAAATGGGGCTGATAAATGAGTGCATTAACACCTTTCTTTTCTACCTGAAAATATTTTTCTCACTTTAATCAGGAATTATCTATAATAAATAGATGAATAAGAAAATTAAATATATATTAATATAAAAGTATGATATTAACGTTTTTTCTTTTTTTTTGTTAAAATTGGTTACTACAGTGTATGCCGATACTGGTAAGGAACCAAACTTTTTTTTTGAGTTCTCCTTCCGTTATAATACTTAAAGGGTCTGTTTGGTATGGTGTAATGGAATGGACGAAGGAATGGAATGGACGAGGTAATGGAATGGACGAGGGAATGCAATGGATTATTACCATTCCATGTCTTGTTTGGTTACCATGTGTGAATGAAATGAGTTATTATTGTGTATTGTTCGGTAGGCAAGAAAAACAGAATAATAAAATCAGCGGTGAGTGGTGGTGGTGGTGGTGGTCGGTGGTAGTGATTGTGGGTGGTTATAGGTGGCGGTGGTGGGTGTCGGCGGCGACGATGGGTGGTGGTGGTGGCAGCGAGTGGCGGTGCGGCGGCGATGACGAGTGGTGGTGGTGGCAAAGTGGCTGTTGGTGGTGGGTGGCAGCAGAGGTGGCAATTGGTGGTGGCGGTGGCGGTTGGTGGTGGCGGTGGTGGTGGCGCCGACGATGGTGGTGGGCGGCGGCGAGTGTCGTTGGCGGTTGGTCACAACTGTGGGTGATAATGGTGGCGAGTGGGTGACGCCGGCGGCGGTGGCTGTTGGGGTGAGGTGGTGGCAGGTGGCGGCGATGGCGTCGGTGGTGGGTGGTGGTGGTGGTGGTGGTGGTGGGTTGTGGCGAAGGTAGTGGGTTGTGGTGTTGTTAATAAATGGTGTAAGAGGGGATGAAATGGAAAAAAAACATGGGGGGTGGAAGGAATGATTTTGAGGGAATGGAATGCATTTTGGAATGAGTGATTCCATTCCATTGACCAACCAAACACCCTTTTCTTCATTCCCTCGTAATCATTCATTCCATTCCATCTCTCATTCCAGCATACCAAACACTACCTTAAGGTTGTTACCATAACAAGCTAAACCGATACTGACCGATTCTTTCCATGTAACTTCTAACGAATATTTTTGGTTTAGTTTGAATTTAATAAACGTATACTTTACAGTTTTTTATTGAAATATTATTATTACATTTACTATATATTTTATAGAGGAATATTAAATTTTAATAATCTTAACTATTCGTCGTTGGTCGCTAACAGTCTCAACTTCAAAAATTACCACTGCTAGTCCCAACTATTAACATATTAGCCTCCAATGGACCCTGACTAACAGAACTTTAACGTCATTAGTCTTCGGTCACTAAAAAAACTTTTTCGCCAGAAAAATGTTCCTATATGTCCAATCTAAAGTTACAAAGAGGTTTTAGACGAAAATGTTGAATTTTCCGACTAAAAAGTTGAGTTTTTCAGCGACCTCAATAATTATGACTTTTACTAGAAAAAAGGTTTCTAAAGGTCCGTAATAAGGTTATAAAGAGGTTTGGGACGAAAAGGTTGAGTTTTTCGGACAAAAACGTTTTTCCGGCGACAGGAGACTAACGACGTTATGGTTTTGTTAGTCAAGGTCCGTTGGAGGCTAATATATTAATAGTTGGACTGTCAATGGTTATTTTTAAAGTTGGAATTGTTGACGGCCAACGACAAATAATTAGGATTAGTAAAATCCAATACTCCTTTTATATATTATACTGATTCAAACCTCCTCTAATAAACGAAGTTGCACGTAATAATATACAACTTATCTAAGAACAGACGAACACGTCATTACAATTTATCTAAGAACAGACGAACACGTCATTACAATTTATCTAAGAACAAACGAACACGTCATTAAAGTAATTTTAGTTTTTTTATTATTTTTTATGTGGGGTTTGTTCACGTTTGGAATTAGTTATTCTTTTCTATAATAATGTTTTACGTTTTAATTTAAACTCGACTATACTACATTTTAATTTTCTACTTCATTTTTTTAAGGTTGGTGAATTGGTTATCTATTTTTCAAATTGTTTATTGTGATTTACATAGCCAGAGTATCACTTAATGAAAATTGTAATATTTTTTATTTTAATAGTCACTTTTACTAGAACAAGTTTTTTTTTTTTTCTAAATCAAACATTCCTGTAAAATGAATAAACAAATTAGTGATGAGTCCTACAAGATTGTCACTCCTGTTTAAATCCCAAATCAAATTTGCTTATACGACTAGTCAAACGGGGACTATCATTTTTCCCGTTTCGTTTTCAAGCTAATGAAGTAGAAACAAATGAACAGGTCAGTTTTGAGCGAGTTAAAAGAACTTATGTAAATCCGTAAAAAAACTATTGTTGTTCGCATCTTCTTGCTCAATGGCTTTCTAGATCATTCCAACGGGTTAAATCATTGAACGAGACCAGCCTAGTTTACAAAACAATATAAAAACACCTGAAATAAGTTGTTCTTAATAACTCGAAGATTATTTTTGCTAAACAAGCTAATTAGAGGAGTTTACCACAAGTGATATTCATACGTAGGGCTAATAGTGTCCAATAGTATATAATTGGAGGTTCTTAAAGTAAATAACTCCTACAAGTAAGGATTACAGTTATTGACCAAATCATTGCCCTCGTTTTTAAGTGTTCCCACTTCTGCATTTTAGGAAAATAACCTCCTCGTAACCCGCCGCCACCCAGGGTTAATTATGTAATTCTAGACACTTAATTGTAATTACCTTCACATGGATTTGACAATATTGTGCTTTTTGTTACGTATTATCAACTCTTAATTGTTAAAAAATAATTTAAGTTAAGTTATAGTACATTTTCAAGAGATATAAACATACAAACTGGTCTTAAAGTAAGAAGTGAAGGAGACATTTTTTTTTTATTTTTTAGATATCTGCCTAAATATGATATTTAGTTGCAAAATGTAAAAAAAAATAAAAAAAATCATGTATTTACTCTAGTAGAGTAATTATGTGTAACTACTCTAGGGTAAATATAATTACTCAACTAATCTTATTTACACAATTTTTTTATATATATTATGGTATTAAAATACGTGTTTATTAAGATGAGCAAAAAAAATAAAAATAAAAAAAATTATCCTTCACTTCTTAGGTTAAGTCAATTTATATGTTAAGACACATTTGTACCGGAACCTAACTCTATGCTTGTATAAACATAACTGGATTACATCTTTAAGACTATCGCTAATTATAATTATATCAGTGGTGAAGGTTGAGATTTCCGACCAGGGACGAAAGTCACCGGACCTAAAAATTTTCTATAAAACTGGGGTGGTCAAAAACGTATTTACTTAAAATTTCTATACAAAAACTAAAAACTCTCCACTATTGAGCGAAAAGTTCGGGGGTTGGCCGCCCCCTCCTGACCCTTAAAAGCTTCGTCCATGATTGAAGTTATACACTAAATACTAGTGATAGTTTTGTGGGTCAACACAACTTTAACTATGAGGTCTACAACACAAAGTGCTAATCAGCATTTTGTTGGTAAGAATGAAACAAAAGGTCGATGATGCTTGTTGATAACTTTCACTATCTTTGTAGGTGATTTAAGAATGCATTTTGATTGGTCATGATACTAGACTACTAGTACTTTGTATGGATAACACGATAAAAGATTAAGGCAAATTGGAAAATAATAATGTCATCTTTCTGAAATGGTATATTATAGAGGTATAGAGATAACATCTCACAATAATTAGTGTTTTATAGTCTAATAAGATGGATTTGAGTTGAAATTAAACATGATATAACATTAGAATTATTTTACTTTGTATTCCTTCTCTTTCTTAGTTATCAAATAACTGAGTTTTGATGTTAACGTTACATTACATGTAACAATAACTTTTCATTATGAAAATACATGCTACGAAATGATGGAAAATACTTTAATTCCACTTAATCTGAAATTATTTAATCTAAGCAAATTAGCAAACAAATAAAGTAGATTTTATGTCTTTATATTTTTTGTGGTTAGAATAAAGTAGACTAAAGTTCTGACCCATATAATTCATGCATAATCACTTTATATCGCATAACTTAATAAAATAAAAGTTTAACAACTCGAATGAGATTTTGATAATGTTAACATATCTAATGAGATTTTTATATAAATCATGTAAGTTTTATATAAAAATAACAAATATGATGAGATCAGTGGCGGATCTAGGATTCCGACCAAGGGGTAACGTGTTATAAATAAGCCGTAACGAAATTGAAAAGATGTCAAATTTTTCCAAAATTTACACTAATTTTTCCAATTTTTTTCCGACCAATGGGTAGCGGGAGTTACCCCTACCAAAGAGGTAGGTCCGCCCCTGGATGAGATTACAAGAAATTCAAACAAAAAAACAACACATGACCTAATTATGTGGTTTTTCTTTTGAGAAAAGCAAAAATTAACACATTCACGCATAAAATGGGAAATCATGCAAGTCTTTTATTAGTCTGGAGTAAGTAGACAAACCAAATGAAAACATAAAATCATCTTTTTCTCTAGTGTTTATTGGGAGGGAAAAATTGTGTAATTAATTAGACCACATCCATATTATTTTTTACTACCTTTTTTTTTCTTGTTGACCCATTATTTCTTTACATATTGTAAAATGTCTTATTTTTATATAATAACTGTCTATACAAAGATTTAGAGTTAAAACTAATTATTTATAATTATGTCAATTAAAATGGTTATTTAAATAGCTTTCTTAAAACTTTCCATACAAAAATAAAAAATTATACATACTTTCTAACAATTTCATCTTAGTGTAACTTTTTATTAAATCTCATAAGCATCATTGTTAGTTTATATTTTATAACTCTATATACGTACGGTGGATATACCAATATGTCATTTATCATAGCATAAGGTTATCAAATATAAATTAACCCCAAATTTCTCCTAATGACTAGGAGATCAGTTTAACCCCTATTGACCAATTCACCCACGTTTCTAACCGTTAACTCCCCCCCCCCCCCCCCCCCCCCCAAACTCCTTATATAAGCTAAGGTCCACTGTTCTTCCACAACACAGCTCTTTCATTCATTCCATTGTTTGTCAATGGCTGCTCCAACTTTCTCACCGTTTAATGACCATTTTACCCTTTACGATACTTGCATTATTAACAATGCAAGCTTCAACAATGGTTTCAACAACAATAATGTCCACTTTCATTATCCTGTCACTTACCCTACTTTGTCATCTTCTTATAATCCATTAGCTACCCAACAACAACTCGTACCGGCCCCGTTACCGGACCTTACTCAATCGTTCGGCTTCGGTCATGAATACTATTCGAATTTGATCGGTCCTGATGTGTGTGATGAAGGAGGGTTCTTTTTTATGGATCCGGTTGAGCCAATGCAGTTATGCAGCCAGGTATATATGGCAAATAACCTATTCATATATGTTTTCTTTGTGTTTAACAATAATTTTGTTATATTTAACGTTGTGAATTACTTTTTTTTAATCACTTCTGTCCCTGACACTAGCTTTGTTAGATTTAACGTTGTGAATTACTTTTTTTCAATAACTTCCGTCCCTAATGCTAGCTTTGTTAGATTTAACGTTGTGGATTACTTTTTTTAATCATTTTCGTCTCTAACACTAGCTTTGTTAGATTTTTTTAGCTAGTTTTTTACACGATCAAAATTTTTTAATCATTCTCGTGTCTTTAAGGGTAGGTTTTTTAGATTTTTTTGAGTTGTTTTTTTTAGAATGAACAATTGGTTTTTTTATAAATTGAAAAAAAATATATGTATAAACCCTAATAACCCCTTGACACTATGTTGGTAGATTTTCTCACTTAGTTTTTTAAATGACAAAAAAACCCTTGTTTGTTAAAAAGTTGTTTTTAAAAAAAAAATTAAAAATATATAAACCATGATAACTCTGGATCCGTCTATTAGATTTTTTTCATTTAGTACTTTCTTAAAATGATTATAATATCATGTCAAAGTGTTTAAAAATATATATATGTATAAACCTTAATACCCTTGTTTGTTAAAAATAAAATAAAAAATATATATAAACTCTAGTTATTATGTATAATGTATTAAAATTTGTGATCATGCATGCAGCCGGATTATTATCCATATCCATCATATCCAGTCGTTCAAGATGTAACCCCCATGGAGGAGATGCAGCCAGAACTCCTACCGCCATTGCCCGAAATCTACGATGGCGGTGGTTCTTCTACTGCAGTGCCAAGCCCAGTTAGGGGTAATCTCTACAGTGGGGTAGGGTTTAACGCTACTCAAGGAGAGGAAAGGAGTGTGCAAATGAAGGAGAATAGCGATGGACGGGGAAGAGTATCCGCGCAAAGTATGGCGGCGAGGGTGAGGCGAAGGAAGATAAGTGAAAAGACATCCGAGCTCGGGAAACTGGTTCCCGGAGGTCATCGGATGACAACCGCCGAGATGTTTCAGGCGGCTTTTAAGTACATTAAGTTCTTGCAAGCTCAAGTTGGTGTTCTTGAGCAAATGCCCTCATCTCCGGTATTTCACTACTTAATTTTTAGTTTTTTTTCTTGTTTTAGCAAGTTAACAAGAGTTAAGGGGCCAAAATGGTAATTCATAAAACAATAAGGTATAAATGAAATTTATAAATTTGTGCATGATGTTTTTTGCATGCATTAATTTCACCGCTAAAGTTTTAGTTTTTTATTTGGGCTCGTGAAAAAAAGTTAGGGGTCAAAATTGTTATAGAGAAAACTATAAGGTTAAAAATGAAATTTATGAATTTATGCATGATGTTATTTGCATGTAGGGGCTCGGTTCGGAACTCCAAGCTTTGCTGACGTGTCCTACGGTACAAGAGAAGTTATACGCTGCGGGGAAGTGCATCGTATCGCAGACACTTGGCGAAACCTTAGCCGATGATCATCAAAGAACGAAGAATTAATCAACGTTTTGACTATGATTTAGGAGTAGATTAGTGGGTTTTAACGATTTAGGAGGATGATTAGTAAGTGTGAGTTAGTTGTTAAAAAGAAATAACCTTAACTTAGTTTTGGTTTTGATAGATTTAGAGCTAGCATTAACTTTGTCATTGTATCTATCACTTTGACTTTTAATGAAATTAATTTAAAGTGTTTTGATAACTGTCGAACTCGATCTCTTAGATTTATAACCCCGTGTATTACACAGGCTTGAATAAATAAATTTTATATACTAAATAATAAAACAATATATCTTTAAAACCTCATTTATAGAACGAGTTAAATAAATATAATTTTATATATTAAATAATAAAAAATTATATCTATAAGAATCTTATTGTACAGGTTGAATAAATGTAATTTTATATATCAAACAATAAAAAAAATACATCTTTAAAAATATGCGCATTACATGGTTTGAATAAATGTAATTTTCTGTACTAAATAATAAAAAATATATATTCTTAAAAAACTCATGTATTGTACGAATTGAGTAAATCTAATTTTATATATCAAATAATAAAAAGTTATATCTTAAAAATCTAAATTTTTGTTAATAAAATGTTTTTGTTTAACAATTTCAAATCAAAATAAAATCCATAAATTATAGATTAGATTTAAAACACATTTTAGACTTTAGATTTACAATCAAAATAAAATTCTAATATAATATTTAAATCTTTTTAATTTAAAATTTATTAATAAATTATCGATGCCCTCATTGAATAACATGTGTTCCAAATCAGGTTTATTTTATTATATAGTATAGATGTGTAGCGGAAGACACAAATAATGCTCATACTTTTGGATGTTTTACGTCATGTGGCAGTGCAGTTAGCAACGGGGTATTATGAGACGTTTTTCATAAATGGGTGTAGTGGAGGTAATGCCCAGTAATGCCCCTGCAATTATTCCTCATTATTAATTTTTTATATTAATTTTTTATACTTCTCATTGGTCAAGTTTACAAGTTTCCCGTAAGCCAAGGTGTTTTATAAAGCACGCCAAAAGCAAAAAAAAAAAAAAAAAAATCCCAGAAAAAGGCCCACCGCAGTGGTTCTTGACATTTTCGAGGTAATTCACGCCCAAATACTGCCCCACTACGGTGGTCTTATACTAGTTCAGTCTTTGTTCTCAATCAGGGGCGGACCTACCTCTTTGGTAGGGGTAACCCCCGCTACCCCTTGGTCGGAAAAAAATTAGAAAAATTAGTGTGAATTTTGGAAAAATTTAACGTTTTTTCGATTTCGTTACGGCTTATTTATAACACGTTACCCCTTGGTCGGAATCCTAGATCCGCCACTGTTCTCAATTATACACTATTTAAGTTCTAGAGTAGCATTATTTATGTATTACTATTGACGTGAGTCGATGTTTCTATTAGATTAATAATTAATAATATGATTTAGCTTATTTATTTTACAAACTTTGTATAATACTTAAATAATAATCTTAAATTTTCTAAGACGCAAGTGCTTGAATACGAGTTAGACGACTTGAACCATTTCATTTCTTTCACTATTAGTTAACTTGTACCCATTTAATTGATTTATTTATTAATATTAATAAAGTAAACTTTAAATTCTTTTTTTTGAACGGTAAATTTGGATCATTGACGGATCACTGGAGTATTATCGTGCCACCAGCGGAACCGCCCGATCATATCCATCTCCACTAGGCATAATGCCTATATACCAATTCAGAAGGAAACCCAATAAATATGGGAAAACCCCCTTGTTGGAATCGAACCCATGACCTATTGCTCCAAAAGTTTTATCCCACCCCCAAGATGCCACTAGGCTATAAGGGTGTAAGGGGCACTCCCCTAAGAGGGGAGTCCCCTCTCTTACGCATAACCAATCCTCGTGTGCCACGTCAACTCCCCTCTTAAACTCCCCTAACACCCTAAATTGATGGCGGCACTCCCCTCTTAGGGTGAAGGGGGTGCTCACCTAATAGGTGAGTCCCCTCTCTTACGCCAAACCAATCCCCGTGTGCCACGTCAAGTCCCCTCTTAAACTCCCCTAACACCCCAATTTGATGGCGCCACTCCCCTCTTAGGTGAATTGGATTTAAAAAAAAAAAAAAAGGAAAGCTGTGATTGGTCACTCCCTCTCTCTCTCCTCCCTCTCTCTTCGGTGAGCCGCCACCGTTCCTCTCTCCTCTCTCTACTCACCGCATCGATGGCGGTGTTTTTGCCGACCGGTGAAACACATCCCCGAAGGGGTTTTCGGTGTGCACCCCGCATGCCCTTAGGTGACTTGGTTTTTTATTAAAAAAAAAAGGAAATTTCTCATTGGTCCAACCCTTCCCTCTCTCCTCCCTCTCTTTGGTGAATCCCCACCGATTTTGATCCCCTATCTTGGTCACCGATTCATTGGCGGCACCTCCACTCTTCGGTGGAGGAGGTCCCCGCTCTTAGTCCCTGAATACGCCCCGATCACCCTAAGGCCATATTGGTTTTAAAGTTAGGAACCAATAGGTTTTAAAGTTAGGAACCAATAGGTTTTTTCGCTTTTCCTTGCACTTTTAGGTTTAAATGAATTTGATTTTTTTGGTTCCTAACTTTAAAACCTAAAAGTGCAAGGAAAAGCGAAAAAAACCTTTAGTACACGATAAACGTAACTACTAAGTGCAAGGAAAAGCGAAAAAACCTGTAGTACAAGGAAAAGCGAAAAAACCTATTCGTTCCTAACTTTAAAGTTAGGAACCAATAGGTTTTAAAGGTCGTAACTTTAAAACCCCCAAGATGTCACTAGCTTATAATACCATATTGGTTCCTAACAAAAACCTATTGGTTCCTAACTTTAAAACCTAAAAGTGCAAGGAAAAGCGAAAAAACCTTTAGAACACGATAAACGTAACTATTAAGTATTAGATATTTAGGATGTAATAATCAACTTTTCTAGTAAGGGTATAAGTGAGTCGAGCTTGAGCTCGTTTGTGATTGCTTTTGGCTCATTTAACTCGGAAGAGTTCAAGTTTGGCTCGTCTCGAGCTCTATCTTTAATACTCGGTCTCGGTTTGTGAATAGTTTTTTGAGTTTGAGTTTGTTTATTTATTATTTTTATAATTATTAGTTATTAATCAATTGGCTCGTCTCGAGCTCTATCTTTAATACTCGATCTCGGTCTGTGAATAGTTTTTTGAGATTTGAGTTTGTTTATTTATTATTTTTATAATTATTAGTTATTAATCAAAATCTATACTATATAATAAAAGAAACCACTTTTGAACACATGTCATCATATTAGGGCATCTGAGCCCTCAACGTCTTCTAATTAATTATAGATAACTCTCCTATTAAATATTATTTAGTTTAATATCTTATGGATAATTAATATTTAGTTTAATCTTTTCTTCTCATTTATAATATTATTTAGAGAAAATTATGATTTTGGCTCCTATACTTATATCACTTTTACCCTTTTAGCCTAATTTTTTTTTTTTGAACATCTGAGCCCTCACGTCTTCTTTTCTAATCCTTTTGGCCCCTAACACTAACCTCATCCACTAAATGTTAGGGGCCAAAAGGGTTAAAAAAGACGTTAGGGGCCAAAAAGGTTAGAAAAAAGACGTTGGGGACTTAGATGTTAAAAAATTCTTTTTTGGGGTAAAAGGGTAAAAATGATATAACCACGGGGCCAAAATCATAATTTTATTTTTTGATGTATAAAATTAGATTTATTCAATTCGTACAATACACGAGGTTTTTAAGGATATATATATATATATATATATATATATATATTTTTATTATTTAGTAAAGAAAATTACATTTATTCAAACCGTGTAATACAAATATTTTTAAAGATGCAATTTTTTTTATTTGGTATATAAAATTACATTTATTCAATCCGTTTAATAAATGAGGTTTTTTAAAGATGTATTATTTTATTATTTGGTAAACAGTATTACATTTATTCAACTCGTGTAATACATGTGGTTTTGAAAATATAACTTTTTTATTTTATATATAAAATTACATTTATTCAACCTCTAAAATATTGTTCTTATAGATATAACTTTTTATTATTTAATATATAAAATTATATTTATTCAACTCGTGCAATAAAGAAGGTTTTTAAATATATATTATTTTATTATTTAGTATATAAAATTTATTTATTCAACCCGTGTAATACACGGGGTCATAACCTAGTAAATACATATTTAAATATACTTAATTAATAATTATCTTTTATATACTTACAAAATATATGTATAATTTCAATATACAACATAATTATCTTATTAATTAATAACAGGTTTGTGAGCCTACTTGAGGCTCACTTATTAAGCCGGCATAATTTTTAGTATCAAGATCGAGCTCAACCCATTTAGGTGCGACATGAATCAAACTTTTAACCAATCAATCTCATTTAGGTGCAACTTGAATCAAGCAACGAATCAATCTCAAACAACTCACGACAAGTTTGTCTGTTTTTTTTTTTTTTTTGAACGACAACGAATATGCCAACCACTGTGACACCGGGCGCTGTGGCCAAGGTCGACTACTCGACCGCCGCCAGCCGTTTGGCTTTCCTAGATGTACGGAAACCCGATCTCCACTTCCCAAAGATACAACAGTGGAATAATCGATAAATCATCACCTCTTATCTAAGTCAAACCGACGCCACCCGTATTCGCTATTCATCTTCATGCCACATAAAATAATAAAAAGAGTGGAAATTGAACGTGGAATCACAAGAAACATCGAATTCTTATACAGGCTTCTTCATTCTCACACACCCATCCGCACACGCAACATCGGGAGCTAGGGTTTGCAGAGCTCGAACCGATCGAAGAAGATGGAAGAGGTTACAGAGGGATTAAACAACATAAACATCTCCAACGATTCTTACCGGAAAAACCGAATTCAAGTTTCCAACACCAAAAAGCCTCTTTTCTTTTACGTCAATCTCGCAAAGGTAAATTCATCCAAAACAATCAACAACTTCGCCCTGTAAATTCAATTTTCTCCGAATTAGAATACTAAATTAGATTAATTCGATTCTATAATCAAATTTCCTGTTTGTTTATGGTCTCAATTGTGATATTCCGTACAGTTTTTATGCTTTTTATAGTTTTTTTTTTTTTAATTTGCAGAGGTATATGCAGCAACACAATGAAGTTGAGCTATCAGCTCTTGGAATGGGTATTGTTTAACATATCTTCATACATTACACCTTTTTCGCTTTTACTTTCGACAATTATATGTTTATACTAGGTTAAAATTCGTGTAGTACACGGTTGAACAGAGGGAATAGTATATAGTTAGTAATGAAAATTTAGGAATTATACAACGATGTTTTGAGATTAGATTTATTTACAAAAGTAAAAGATAGAAGACGAAAGGGTGCAATAAGGCTGCAGGGTGTGGAGGCGCCACCCCTGCCACCTCACCTTCTCTGGCGCTGGTGGGGCTCCATCACCCATACCGGGGGGGCATGGTGGTTTCGTCAAGATGTTAACGAGAGAAAGGGGCGCTATAAGGGGAAAAAAGGCGGCTGAGATAGGTTAAAGGGGTCGCTATAGTGTAAAGGGGGCTTTATCCCACACCCTGCAAGTTAAAGGGAGAGGCCTTAAAGCCCCTGTGTGACGTGGCGTTGATAAAGCCCCTCCCACACCCTCCAGCCTAAGAGAACCGAGAAAAAGAATTTTGAGTTCATAGAACTGTGACATGTGACGTAACAAACATGTCCAAATAGGGCCAATTAGGGAAATTTGCGAAATAGACATGTTTATCTACAAATCTATCAAACTAAGCATTGACTTTCAGTCAGCCTGCGCTGTAATAGTCATGTCCAAATAAGGCCAATTAGGAGATGACAAATAGAGACCGTTGGCTAAGACAGTTAGGATTCAGCTGGTACAAAACCTCATGGTTAACTGGTTAAGTGCAAAGTGGGTCCACGTGGGAGCTAACCGCTTTTAGCCACCGGCGGCTAGGATCTAGGTCCCACTTATGCACCTGTATTGATTTGATTGGCTGTTTACGTAGACTCTATTGCTTGGTTTTAAAAAGCGAGAGGCGCACAAAAGCGACGAGGTCTGAAACCGAGGCGCAAAACGTAAAGCGGCGGGCTTTTCGTACCCGAGGCGCAAGCTATTTATATATATATTTTTTATATATCCCATAGGTTTTTAGCTTTCCCTACCCAAAATATAGCTATAAGTAATAGGTTTTTGTATGATTTTAGCTGCATGTACAAGCCGAAAAACCCAAGGTACAAGAGGCGCGCGCCTCAGGCCAAAAAAGCCTAGAAAAATCCCAAAAAGCGTGGCCTTTTGGGGCTTCTTGTAATTACTCTTAGGCGCTGAGCGAAAAAGCCCCAGGGTGTGCGCCTTGCGCGGCGCGCTTTTTATAACCAAGCTCTATGTAGTTTTCAAGGTTTTTTGTGCCAGCTAAATCCTAGCCAACTTAGCCAGCGGGCTTATCTGGTGTTACCTGATTGGTTGGTTCTGGATACGTCTATTATTGTGTAGGCTAAAAGTCAAAGCTTATTTTGGCAAAAGAGATAAGTCAAAATGTCTACTTTTCGTTTTTCATGGCTCTTTAGATTATGGATGTAATGTAAGATTATGAAAGCAAATTAGAATCTTTAGTATACAAATATGCTATATGATCCTCTGTTGCAAAGATTGTTAGCATATAAGGGTGTAAGGAGTGGTTAAACACTTGAGAGTGACAAACTAAAAAATCAACCAATCAGAGTGCGCCACGTCAATCAGTGAAAAGTGTTTAAACTTTGTTGAAAAGTGTTGGCAATGGTTAGACACTTGGTGAAGTGGTAAACTTTTTTTTTTAAAAAAGGAAAAAGGTGTGATTGGTTGAGAGATGGCATGGACCCCACCCACACTACCCTCTCTCTCTCCTCCGATCATCTCCCCGAATCGTCAACCCTTCCCCGCATCCGCAACCTTCACCGAGCGGCAAACCCACCGGCGGCGGTGTTACCGCGCGGCAAAGGCGGTTTGCCGAGTGGGTTTGCCGCCCACTCCGTATACCCTAATATAGTTTCGTTTGCTCATATGAAGTTGATCTCTATTGCAGCAATTGCAACTGTTGTCACTGTGGCTGAAATCCTGAAGAACAACGGCTTTGCTGTTGAAAAGAGTGAGTTATGCTTGTTAAATTAAATCAACTACTAAAATGTGTGACTTTCGGTTTGTATCTGAATACTCATGATATCTTAATGTACAGAAATAATGACATCAACTGTTGAAATGAATGGTGAATCTAGGGGCAGACCGGTCCAAAAGGCCAAGGCAAGTATCAATGGCTTGTCATTATAAATGTGGTTTCAAAACCGTCTGAAAATACACATAATACGTGAATGGGTTTAATTTTAGTCAGTGTTTGTTTTACATGTAAAGCCATGAATAATCAGAATTTGCCTAATACTTATACAAATGATTACCCGATTAAACAACTTTAAACAACAGAAGCACCATCAAAACATAGATCTCATGCAGCCCGTTTTGGCGTTTTGCAAACGGCAATGCCAAACACCCCTTCAAAACATATTGGGTCATATGAGGTTGAAAGTCACTTAAAATGTATTTTTTTTACATCATACAACCTAAATTGATTCGCTTAAAAGATGCAATATTATTGTTGTCAGTGGCGGACCCAGGATTTTTTTTCAACGGGGTCCATTTTTTTCGGTGTTCAAAATTTTCATAACAAAACGTTAAAATTTTCGGGTCGGGTCATAGCGAGGTTTGAACTAGATTAAAAAAAAAAAAAAAAACAGGAAAAACGAGCTATATAAGGATTGAGCCCATGACCTCTTGTTGGTAAAGAGAGGGATTTACCACTACACCAGGTTTCCTTTTTCTTTCTATGGTGTCCACCTAATTGTATGTAAGGGTTCTTATACAATTTAATATGCCGAATCTACTAATTTTTTAAAAACTTTGGGGTCCGGGGACCCCGACCCACTCTATGTGGGTCCGCCCCTGATTGTTGTAAGGGCGCGCTCAATATGGAACCAACTTTAAGTAGAAAACCAGGAGAATTGCATAAGCACTTGTACATAAGCACTTGTACGTAGTGCTGGTCAAATATAGTTCTAGATAATTAGATAGAACGATAGTTCATTATGCGGTTACATATAGGGGTGTTCAAAAAACTCATGGCTCGCAGTTCGCTCGAAAAAAGTTCGAAAAAAGCTCGGCTCGAAATTGGCTTGTTTGTAAACGAGCCGAGGTCGAGCTTGGTCTGGCTCGGCTCGGCTCGTGAGCTCGTGAGTCGGCTCGATAAGGTTTAAGTCCTTCATTTTTTTGTCCCACATCGTTTAGAAGACAAAAACTAAGTGAGTATTTCTCTTATAAAAGAAGGTAAATAAAATGTACAATTATAGCCCTTAGTATATGAAAAGATTAATTTTTTAGGGCTTTTTAATTAGTAAATTTCGCGGTTCTTTATTAGTTCGCGTTAGATCGAGCCGAGCCGAGCTAGCTCGAATTTTAATCGAGTCGAGCTCAAGCCTCAATTCTCAGCTCGATTTGAAATTCGAGCTCGAGCCGAGCCAGCTCGAATTCAGTTTGAGCCGAGCTCGAGCTGGGTCGAGCTCGGCTCGTTTACAGCCCTAGTTACATAACGGTCTTATGTATGCACTTAAAATTGGTTCGGATTGGACTGGCCATCTATTATTGTGAATGTATATTTTTTGTAGTAATATTGCAGCTGGTTTGAGACACGAAGAAAAAAGTGCTTATGCTCGACTCAATCTGACCCTTTATGACCCAATCTAAAACATTACTTTCTCTCACCCTAACGTGCCTATGTCGCAACCTTTTATCATTAGTAATTTTACTTTCCGTATTTGTTTATTTACTCAGATCGAAATTGTGCTGGGAAAGACTGAAAATTTCGACGAGTTAATGGCTGCTGCACAAGAGGAGAGGGAATTGGGATATGCCGAGGAGCAAAGCTGAACATAGAGAGTCTAGTTGTTTATGTTATTATTTGGTTTGTTTGGTTTGCATTGAGATTGTTTTTTATTTGTTTAATTGTTTTAAGACCGATTTTGGTTAACAAAACTTTTGATTTTGGAAAAGTGAAGTCAAAAAATAGAAGTGCTATTAGAAACATAAGCTTAGGGTGGAGACTTTGGAGCCTGTAATAATATGAGCTAAGCCGAGCCTTCTTGACTATATTTCAAACTGAGTTTGTATTTGGCTCATCTCTAACTCAAGCCATCTCGTGGCTTGTCGAGTTGAAAGTTTTATTGTCATACAAAGTATTACATAATTAACAAGTTTAATAACAGTATTAAGTATTAATTTATACACGGGGGCTACTAAATGTACCATCTTTTGTTACTTTTTATACCCCTTTCTATAAAATCATATTTAAACTTGTCATATTTACCCCTTAAAGAAGTCATATTTTTTTAAAAGTATTCTTTTTGTTACAAAACAAATTCAAAAGTGTAAAAATATATTGTAGACGTTTTTTTAATTGTTTATTTTTTATGTTTATTTAAAAAACGTTATTTTTTAAAAAGTTTTCAGGTATTTTTTACACTTTCTCAAATAATATTTTGATTATGTTTTCATTTATTGCACATCTTTACAAATTACTAATAACGTTTTTCACATAAAAACAGTAAGAGTTAATTACATAGTTAGTCCCTGTGGTTTGCACAAAATAACATACTTAGGTACTAATAGTTTAAAATCACCTTCTAAAGTATTAACTTTTCATTTTGTAACGTTTGGAGGTATTAACTTTTAGGGTATTAACATAGTTAGTCCCTGTGGTTTGCACAAAATAACATATTTAGGTACTAATAGAATGTGATTTTAAACCTACAAATAACGCTAATACCCTCAAATGTTACAAAATGAAAAGTTAATACCCTAGAATGTGATTTTAAACTATTAGTACCTAAGTATGTTACTTTGTGCAAAGCACAGAGACTAACTATGTAATTAACTCAAACAATAATAAAAAAGTTTTGAATTTTAGTTTTGATAAAAGTCTGCATTATATTTTTTTCTCGTCTAATTTGTATTTTAAATGTCTTATATTTATTATTTTTAATTATTTAAAATGTTTTTTTTTAATTTTGGAACGACTTGAAGTGGGTATCTGATGTGCGGTCGAAAACCGATGATTATTCGTAATTAAGTTTATACTTTTACGTGACTTTGGGTTTCGAGTGACCTACTGTTGATTACAAAAAAAATCTACATATATTTTCGAAATCAACCAGTTTAATATATTTTTTAAATGAAGAAGAGAAAAATATTTATGAATCAAACCTATCCATTTGTTTTGCTTTAGAAAAGTGTTCACTTCGATCCAAGTCTTAAATTGGTTTTAACTTATTTATAATATACTCTTTACACTAATTAAATTTGAATTTATATAGATTGTTAAGTTATAGTTTGATAAAATAATTTTAGTACCTATTGTTTATTTGTTCACTTACATAGATGGTTTGAATGATTAATATGTGCTAGGGTTGTAAACGCTATTTTAAAAGAATTTTTTTTACTTTTTTGATAAATAAAAATTGTTAATTATATTATAAACACGTCTAAAGTATTATAAAGATAAAAGTAAGACCTTTAAAATACAAAGTAGACGAGGAAAAACATAATATAGATTTTTTTTAAAAAGAAAGTTCAAAAGCTTTTTTATTATTTTTATAAGAAAAAATGTTATTATTTATTTGTAAAGATATTCAATAAAAAAAACATAATCAAAATACTATTTGAGAAAGTGTCTTTAGAAACAATATATGAAAACTTTTTAAAAATATGATTTAAATAAAAATTAAATATGTAAAAAAATGTCTGTAATCTTTTTTTACACTTTTGAAATTTGTTTTGTAACAAAAGAATATTTTTTAAAATGATGATTTGTATAGGGGGTAAATATTACAAGTTTTAATATGATTTTATAAAAATGAGGTATAAAAAGTAATAAGAGAGGGTACATTTAGCTTACCCTTATACAACTTTCATATGATACACTTATCACACTACTAAACTAGAATATACTCTTTGGTGTGATTCTCCTTTACAAGAGGATAATACTAGTTGTCAATAATGTCCGCTTTAGGGCATTCATCGATGACAAGAGTGTTAGTTAAATTTGAAAACATGTTTGATATCAATACCCGATCACCAAACCTCATACCTACTGTTTCATTAGCATAATTAATTATAGCATAAGCAGTTGCTAGAAACACTCTACCTAGTATGGTCGTGGGTTTTACGTCCTTGACACTTGTTACATAATCCACTACCAAAAAGTCAACTGGGTAATAACAAGGAAAGATCTTTACCTAAACCACTCTTGTAACCCCCTTCCAGACAGTTAACGTGCTTTATATAGACCGTAAAGACACGAATGAGTGAATCAATGAAACCTAAAGAGATGATAGAATAAAATTCACTTTCAATATAAAAAACTAGTTATTAAAGTCCTTAATACATACCCAATTAAAAAGTGACCAAAGGTTGGAAATCAAATGTAATACATAAAAGATTTCGTCTACACCAAGTGATGTAAGAGATTAGCCAAGCATGACCATAGTTTGACGAAAGCCCTTACTATCGATCTTGGATCCTGAGACTACTACCCACTCTAATTCTAACTATTGTGGTGTAAGATTATGGTGGTCGAAGTGAGAGAAATGGTTTGTCAAGGGATGATTTGCAAGTGAGCCAAGCACCTCTATTTATAGTTGGAAATAGTGGGTTCACACGGCCCCGTGCCTGGTAGGCACGGCCCCGTGTCCTTATCCTTCTCTGTCTTCATTTAATGCACGTGTCAGCCCATTTGTACACACAACCCCGTGTGTCAACGGCACGGCCCCGTGGCCCTTGTACTTGCTGTACGAACCCAGATTTGCAAATCTGAGAGTTGACCATGGCCCGTGTCTAGGTGACACGGTCCCGTATCCCTTATCGGTTTTTGTTTGTCCTTTTTTTTCAGAGAATCTTGAGTGGGGCACGACCCCATGCCTGGTAGGCACGAACCCAAGTTAGGCTTCTAGATTGTTGTTTTTGTTCTTGGGGTGAAGCTTGGAAGGTCGGTATAGTGTATCAACTTCCCTCATTCGTATTTATGTTGGTTTTTGTTGTTAATTTGTTCCTTTTCTTCGTTTAAGCTCCTAATCATGAAAATCAAAAGTAAACAAAGAAACACACTTTTTCCAACACTAGTACTGAAAATGGTTGTTTTTATACCGTATTTGATACAATTTATATGTTGCATTTGGCGCATATCAGAGATCGATTAAAAAATGGCTAATGTCACACGACGGTGATGATGATGGTATGCAAATAGATACTACATCAGGATCCGAAAACCTAATTGAGTTGATTAAAACAAAATATTGGTTGAACCTGAAGGTTGAATGGATGAACCGGGTTCTTAAGTACATCTTGAACACCAGCCTTGAAGATGCAACTAAGGCAGACTTCTGCTTGGAGATGTTTTTAAGTTGTGATATGAATCATTGCAATGCTGGAATGCTTCCCTCAAACGTGAATCAATTGTCGTATGGAGTACTTCCTGGACCCTCAACGTTACAGGTATTTATTTAGTTCTTTTTTTATCGTTTGGGCTTCATTAATTTTCTTTTGATAGATATGGGAAATAGTGTTAAAAAGGAGTTTGAAACACCAATATTGCTCATTCTGCTTGGCTTGTAGTTTCAATAATTCAAGTTGAGTGACCCTTTTCATAGCAACGGGAATTCCAAAGATATGCCTTGAAGGATCCAATGTGTTCTGGTCAACTCAACCTAGAAAGACCTTCACATTTGATCGCTCCCCAATTCACAAATCCTAACTAAACCCATTTGTAGATTTTTAGAGTAGTTTTTCAAATCATTTGCAGGTGTTTTGGATCAGATCAGAAGGTATTTTGGTGAGTTTTTTTTTAAACTAATATGGGCGTATTTATTCTTCATTTCCGACGACTTCTTTTTCCGCTGTATTTACCAAAGGTGACTTTGGGGTTGGTGGCTTTGTCACGGTGTTTTGAAACACGCTCTGTCGTGTTTATTTTCTATCGATTTTTATAATGGCGTATTTAAAAGTCAGAAAGAGAGTAGAAAGAGAACAACTTTACGATGTGTTCCCGAGTTTCTTAAAGGAGAGAAAATAAAGAATTGAAAGATAACAATTTTTAGTTGAGTTCTAGAGTTTCATTAAAGGATAGAAAATAAGAAAATGAAGAGAAAAGAAAGGGAGGAAATCCTTCCATTTCTCTCCTTAGTTAACTCGAAAACACAACGATAGATTCACTGTTTGGAGATTATTTTTATCCACAGTCGTAACCATCTTCAAACCATCGTACACTAGTTGATTCGCCACCACCTTGCAACATCCACTCTTCTGTTCACCACCGCAAACACCACACATAACCACCACCTTTCACTTCAACGCCGCCAACAACCCCATCTCGCCACCCATGAACAACCACCACACCACAACACCATCATTCAACACCTAACCTCCACCACTCTTTTAACCAAACCACCTTCCACGTCCACCCATCACTTTGTTGTTCTCATTTTAAGAGGGAGAGGGAGATAGTGAGAAAGTGAGAGAGAGAAAGTGGGGTGCTTCAAAATGAAGCAACCTAACACAAAGCCACACCATATATACCAAGGAAGTGTACAACACAACAAAACAAACTAACAACCAAATATAATACAAACAACCTAAGGTACAAATCAACAATGTACAAGCATGTTGCTAATTATACATATGTACAATTACCAACTTGGGTAATGTCTCTTTTGTATAAACTTCAGGTCTGTTAGAAATTTTATTTAAGAAAACGACTTGGTTATGTCTCTTTTTGTTTAAACCTCACGTCAGCTAGAAAATTTATTTAATAAAACAACTTGGGTTACATTTCTTTTTGTTTAAACATCTCGTTTCCTAGAAATTTATTTATAACGTCTCTTTTGTTTAAACATCGTGTCTGTTAGAAAATTTATTTAAGAAAACAACTTGGTTATATCTCTTTTTCTTTAAACCTCCCGTCCGTTAAAAAAAATTATTTAATAAAACAACTTGGGTTACGTTTCTTTTTGTTTAAACATCTCGTCCGCTAGAAAATTTATTTATAATGTCTCTTTAGTTTAAACATCGTGTGTGTTAGAAAATTTATTAATTTAACATCGTGTCTGCTAGAAAGTTTATTTATCATGTCTCTTTTGTTTAAACATCGCGTTTGTTAAAAATTTTGGTTATGAAAACAACTTGGATTAAGTCTCTTTGGTTTAAACATCACATCGTTTAGAAAATTTATTTAAGAATAACATATGCCTCTTTTGATTAAACCTTACGTTTGTTAGAAAGTTTATTTACCAGGTTTGTATTGTTTAAGCTTGAATTGTTCCTTTATTAAATTAATTACTGTAATTTAAACCATATTCCTAAAATATTATAAACCGCCACCACTCTAAATCGTTCTTTTATTAATTTTCTATTGAATGACATCAGTTGATTTTTTAAATATATATGTTATTACTATTAGTAGCATATTGACCCGTCGCACGTTGCAGCAACGTCAAAACTTAAGATAACTCAAATTTATATTGTCAAATATATTGTAAAACTACATAACTTATTGTTTAAGATAACTCAAATTTATATTGTCAAATATATTGTAAAACTACATAACTTATTGTTAGAACACACTTACACATACGCTAGACAAACATCAAATATACCTGTAATGCATAGAAACTCATAAAAAATAAACTCATATCTTTTAGTCATGTAACAATTGATTTTGAGTAATTGCTATGATTTGCAATTTGATCACAAGACTGTCCGAAAAGGCAAAAATAGACATAATTCATGAATGGGCTTAGTTTTGGGCTTTTTTTAAATCTTAAACTGGTCACATGGAAACAAAATATTGAAGGGGGGTGTTTGGGATGTGGTTATTACGTTTTGAAGTCATAGGTAATCGGTTGACTGATTAGATACAGGGATGAGCATAGTACCAACCGGTATCGAAAATCTTCAAAAACGGGTACCGGTACCGAATATACCCGATACGGTTCGGTACCAGTATTTGAGGGGTAAAACCAGTAAATACCGTTACCGAACTGATACCGAAAACATTAAAAGTCGGTACCAAAACTGTTTCGGTTTCAGTATCGGTACCCGTTACCATTTGTTCATCCATATTTAGGTATATTGAAAGTAATCATGATTCTAATTACCTGGGTATTTATAGTTAAATAATCACTTTATAAGTAGCTACAACAAAAATGATTCGTTTCATTTTAAATATTTACGATCACGGTTCATTTGACATGTAAATCTATAAATAATCAGAATGTGCCAAATACATATACAACTAATTACCTGATTAAACAACTTCAAACAACAAAGCATATGGGGTCATATGGGGTTGAAAGTCACTTAAAATGTAATTTTTAAATCATACAACCTAAATGGAGTCACTTAAAAATACAATATTATTATTGTAAGGGCGCGTTCAATATGAAGCCAACTTTAAGTAGAGAACCAAGAGAATTGTACAAGCACTTGTATGTAGTGCTGGCCAAATGTAGTTGATTATACGGTTACATAATGGTCTTATATATCATAGTTAAAGCGATAGGTACACATACGTATGCACTTAAAATTGGTTCTGATTGGACGACCATCTATTATTGTGAATGTATATTTTTTGTAGTAATATTATAACTGTTCTGAGTTATGAAGAAACAAGTGGTTATGGTCTCGATTCAACCTGACCCTTTATGACCCGATCTAAAACATTGCTTTCTCTGACCCTAACGTGCCTATGTTGCTACCTTATCATTAGTAATTTTACTTTTCCGTGTTTGATTATTTTCTTAGATCGAAATTGTGCTAGGAAAGACTGAAAATTTCGACGAGTTAATGGCAGCTGCACAAGAGGAAATGGAGTTGGGATATGTTGTGGAGCAAAGCTAAAATCTAGTTGTTTATGTTATCATTTGTTCTGTTTGGTTGCAATGAGATTGTTTTTTTTTTTTTATTTTTTAAATTGTTTTAAGACCATTTTGGTTAACATAACTTTTAATTTTAGAAAAGTAAAGTCTACAAAAAGAAGTGTTGTTAGAAAAATAAGCTTAGGGTTAGTTACTTTGGAGCCTGTAATAATACGAGCCGAGCCTTCTCGACTATATCTTCAACTAAGTTTGTATTTGGCTCATCTCTAACTCGAGCCATCTCGTGGCTTGTCGAGTTGAATATTTTTATTGTTACATAAAGCATTACATAAATAATAAGTTTAATAACAGTATTAAGTTATACAAGTTTCATATAAAACACTACTAAATAACCAATGCTTAACATGCAAGTTACTTGACATTTGAGCCAAACCAGCCTTCGTTTTTATATGAACAAGCTATATTAAGCTTGACCTTGGTTATGCTAGAACATTTATATGAGTTTGTGCCAATCTAATAAATAATACTTAGCTGGCAAGAGCCAAAATTTATCTCAATATATTTCCTTTAAAATTACTCACGTGTATAATTAATATTATCTATGACAGATATATATAATTGTATCTTTTTATCAAACATTTCTGTACAAGAGCTCTAGTCTTTAATCACATGTTTTATGTAAAACTCTGTGATTCTAATATAGTTTTTATCTTCAGGTTAGGGCTGTAAACGAAGCGAATGTTTAGCGAATAATTCGTGAACCATTCGGTGGGAAGTTCGTTTATGTTCGTTCTAAATGAACGAACATGAACATGAAATTTCGTTTGATAAGTTAAATGAATTAACATGAACATAGGTCCCGTTTGTTTAATTGTGTTCGTGAAAGTTCGGTAACATGATCGTGAACATTCGTTCATCTTCGTGCGTAAACATTCATTCATGAGATTTTTCTACTTTTATTTATTTTATCTAAACTTTTTATATTCCTTAACTTTTATTTATTTTATTATCCTAAAAATTAAAATAGGAAAATATATTCCCACTGCATTTATGCACTGTTCCCTTTTCCTTCCTCAATGTTCAAATTGACGAACACTATCGACCTCTGTTCCACGATTATGGCATCAAGTTTCATCTGCTCCCTCCGCCATCCAACTCTAGCCTCCGTCGGTTTAACGGATTCTATTTATGTTCGTTTGTGTTCGTGAACTGTTCGTGAGCACGTTCATTTCCTTAATGGACGAATACGAACATAAAATCTCGTTCAGTAAGTGTTCATGAGTCGTTCGTAAACGCACTTGTTTACTTAACGAACGAACACAGACAAGACCTGATTCGTGTTCCTTCTGTTCGTTTACAGCCATAGTTCAGATAGAGTTTTTGTTGGAAAAATAAGTGAAAATAACATTTTTCACAAATATAGGAAAATGATTTTTTCCTATTTTGGACTAGAAATAAATATAATAAAATGAGCGGGTTTTATATATTTATTTGTGGGTTTGTGTTCTATGTTGGAAGAGCTTCGCTACGAACTAAACCACGTCCAAAACCGAGCTAAGATGAATGAGATATCGATGCTCAGAGTTGGGTGTTTGAAACATTGAATGCTGAAACAAAAGGGAAAGTAGCACCTTGTCCCACATCGGAGGAGAGATGGAACTTAAATGGGTATTTAAGGTGGAACTCTCCATCCTTATTGTTTCATGGAAGCACACGCTAGTGTCTTCGCGAAAGGTGCGGAGCACCCTAACTTGCACTCGCACCCGGCGATGAGGCGCAATGTGGCGCACTTTGCACTTTGCACTTCGCTCACACGCACGCACGCTCGCATCGCCGCGAGCCGCTTGAGAGCCGCCTTTGTATTTTTGACCGCGTGCGCGTGGTGGAGCACAAAGGTTGCAAGGACCAAGTGGTAGGTGATGCGGCGCATGGCGTGGCAGGCGCATGCGGGCGCGAGTACACATGGGTAGGAGGCGCGCATGGTGCTTGGGTCCTGCTGTGTCGTGCGCGGCGCACCAGGGTGAGCCAATACGGCGCGACTGTGTGGCACGCTCGTATAGGCTCACAGGTGACGTGGCGCACGCGCGCATGGTAGTTAGCCAAGAGGACGCACCGCGCATGGGCGTGCAGACCTGTGCGTGCGCGCACCAGGGTGACAGTGCAGTTTCAGTCCAGCTTCGTAACTGACGAGTTAAAAGGCTTTGACTGAGAATTAAATGACGTATTAAATTGCATTGAAGACGTTTAATGCAATTTAAACCTCTCATTTAATTCGTTTTTGGCTGCTTCAAACCGGGAGCTGTATAAATACAGCTCTATACCTTGCTGTAAAAAACCACGAAAACCCAGCTACACAACAGCTTATGCAAACAACTCTCTTCCTACTTCTAATCTTTTTCCTGCAGTTATCAAGGTAACCTTCGGGTTGTAGGCGAATTCCGGCAGTACTTCTGCTCCGGCTGTTGTACCCTGGGAAACAAAACGAGTACTCCTGGGAGACTCGGAATTTGTTTTAAGGGAAGCGTGTGATCACGTGCCTCAGCCACTCTGCTTCTGCTCCATTTCTTGTATTTGCTTGTTTCAGTTGTAATAGTATTGTTTATTTTCTGCTTTCTTTGTATTGTAATCAGTAATAAAATCTATTTATTTTATTTTATTACGTGAACGGTTCCTACAATCTTAAAACAAATTTCTAAAACCGTTCGTGTAATCAAAACCATTCTGTTTGTGATTCAAACCATTTTTTTTTCACTCAGTTTGTGTTTTAAAAACAGATTTTTTTTAATTTTCATCTTCAAAGGAGCGACTTTGGTTGAAAACTATTTTGGTTACATTCAGATTTGGTCTTCAAAGTTGGACTTAGAAGCCAATCAGTAAGTTCTAAAATTAAAATTTTCTGTTTTTTGGTCTTCAAAGTTGGACTTAGAAGCCGAAACAGTAAATTGTGGTAAAATTAAAATTTATTAGTTTACTTGTGGTTTTTGCGTAAATCAGAATGTTTTAACTAAACTTTAAAATTTTAATTTTCAGCATGTCGAACGAAAACATCAACATTAACAACACCACAAATGTTGTGATCGGAACCCCCCTCAACGCCACCACTGTGGGAGCGTCCACAGTGGCCAATCACGCTGAACGACCCGAGAAGTTCTCGGGTCTACACTTCAAGCGGTGGCAGCAGAAGATGTTCTTCTACCTAACCACCATGAACCTTGCGAGGTTCTTAACTGAATCCGCTCCCCAACCTGCGGAAGGGGAGACCAGCGCTCAGGCTCTGAGCGCGGTAGAGGCTTGGAAGCACTCGGATTTCATTTGTCGAGGCTATGTGTTAAACGGGCTTTCGGATGCATTGTATAACGTGTGCTACAATGTCAAGACTTCCAAAGATCTTTGGGATGCCTTGGACAAGAAGTACAAAACGGAGGATGCTGGCACAAAGAAATTTGTGGTAGCCCGTTTTTTGGACTTCAAAATGGTTGATTCTAAAACAGTTATGAATCAAGTCCAAGAATTCCAAATTATACTTCATGATATCTTTGCGGAAGGCATGATACTTAGCGAGACATTCCAAGTGGCAACGATGATTGAAAAGTTACCTCCTAGTTGGGTTGATTTTAAGAATTATCTTAAACACAAACGAAAGGAGATGACTATAGAGGACCTTATTGTTCGTCTTCGGATTGAAGAGGATAATAGAATTGCCCAAAAAGGCAGCCTTGCGCAGACTAGTGCTAGCGCAAATCTGATGGAGCATGGGCAATCCTCTAAGGGCGCGAAGGGCAAGGGAAAAAAGGACAAAGGGAAAGCAAAGGCTAGCAAACTTGGACCGAAGAAAGGGGTTGCGAAAAAGAAACCTCAAACGTTCCAAGGGACTTGTTACAACTGTGACGAGCCGGGGCATCGGGCTAACCAATGCAAGAAACCAAAGCGTGAGCGTGCGCACATGGTGGATGAAGACGGAATGCCTTTGGTGGCAATGATTTCCGACAAAACCGCAATGTTGGATGAGGTCAATGCTGTGACCAACACTCCAAAAGGCTGGTGGGTTGATACGGGAGCGACCCGTCATGTGTGCCCAGACAGGAGCCTCTTTACCACCTTCAAGGAGCTTGCGGGAGATAAGAAGCTGTACATGGGAAATGCAGCCACCGCAGACATCAAGGGTGAAGGAACAGTGATCTTGAAGTGGACTTCGGGGAAGGAGCTCACTGTAAGCAACGTGTTGTACGTCCCAGACTTGCGTAAGAGCCTAGTCTCGGGATGGTTGCTTAATAAGTTTGGATTTCGTTTAGTTTTTGAGAGCGATCAATTTGTACTAACTAAACGAGGAATGTATGTAGGCAAGGGCTATGCCCAAGATGGTATGTTCAAATTGAATGTAATGGCTGTCAAAAAGAACATGAATAAAATTGCTACTACTTCTACTTATATGCTTGAGTTTTCTGAATCGAATAAATGGCATGGTAGATTAGGTCACGTTAATTTTAATTCTATACACCGTTTAATCAATTTAAATTGTATACCAACATTCCATATTGATTCACATTATAAATGTAAAACTTGCGTAGAATCCAAACTTACAAGAACATCATCGAAATCGGTTAAACGAATAACCGAACCCCTTGATTTAATTCACACCGATATTTGTGATTTAAAAGCGGTACCTAGAAGAGGTGGAAATAAGTACTTCATCACGTTTATTGACGATAGTACTAAATATTGCTATGTATATTTACTAAAAAGTAAAGATGAAGCAATAAGTAAATTTATCTTGTATAAAAATGAAGTTGAGAATCAACTTCAAAAGAAGATAAAAGCTTTGCGAAGCGACCGAGGAGGCGAATATGTTGCACCTTTTGCCGATATATGTGCAAAAAGTGGCATTGTACATGAGTGTACACCTCCTTATTCTCCACAATCAAATGGCGTGGCGGAACGAAAGAACCGCACATTGAAAGAAATGATGAACGCCATGTTGATAAGTTCTGGGGTGAGCCAGGAAATGTGGGGGGAAGCCATTCTCTCGGCTAATTATCTTTTGAATAAGATACCACTCAAAAAGAGAGACGAAACTCCATATGAGTTATGGAAAAGGAAGAAACCTTCATACAAATACTTGAAAGTGTGGGGGTGCCTAGCAAAGGTGATTGTACCACCTCCTAAGGCTCTTAGGATAGGACCCAAACTGTTGATTGCATATTTATTGGGTATGTGCATCAAAGTAGTGCACATCGCTTTCTTGTACATGAGTCCAAGAATCCTGATGTACACGTAAACACTATCATAGAGGTGAATCCTAACGTTGTGTCTTACTTTGAAAATGTGTTTCCTTTGAGAAGACAAACACATGCAACGTCATCAACACCTAATTTTGAAGTAGGTGAAAGTTCATCTACATCAGTTGATGAGGTAGTTCATGATAAGACACATGAACGACCTGAGGTTGAAGAAAGTGATCGTAGGCGAAGCAAAAGGCCAAAGGTTGAAAAATCCTTCGGCCCAGACTTCGTTAGCTATATGGTTGAGGGCAAGCCCAATACATATCGCGAAATGGTTTCCTCTTCAGAAGGACCTCAATGGAAAGAAGCAATAAGAAATGAAATAGATTCTATATTGCAAAATCATACTTGGGAGTTAGTAGATCTTCCACCTGGTTGCAAACCACTTGGATATCGTTGGATATTCAAAAGGAAGATGAAAACTGATGGAAGTATTGATAAGTACAAGGCTAGGTTGGTGATTAAAGGATTTAGACAAAAGGAAGGTCTGGATTACTTTGATACCTACTCGCCTGTGACGCGCATAACCTCGATTAGATTGGTTCTTGCTATAGCGGCTTTAAGAAATTTGGAAGTTCACCAAATGGATGTTAAAACCGCATTTCTAAATGGCGATTTAGAAGAAGAGATTTACATGGAGCAACCTTAAGGTTTCTCCGCCCCAGGTCAAGAGGGAAAAGTATGTAAACTCGTCAAGTCTTTGTATGGCTTAAAGCAAGCACCAAAACAATGGCACCAAAAGTTTGATCATGTCATGATTGACAATGGTTTCAAAATAAATGAGTGCGACAAATGTGTTTATTTCAAAGACACAAATGAAGGTTATGTGATCTTATGCCTTTACGTAGATGATATGCTTATCATTGGGAGTAATGATATCAAAGCTACTAAAAGCATGCTGAAAGCGAGATTTGACATGAAAGACATGGGTTTAGCGGATGTGATTCTTGGAGTAAAGATCATAAGAACCCAAGATGGTCTTGTGTTAAGTCAATCTCACTATGTGGATAAAATTCTTGAAAAATTCAACTCGGGAGATACGAGTGTAGCTCGAACTCCAGTTGATACCTCCCAACATCTCAAGAAGAATAAAGGAGAGGGAGTTGCTCAGTTAGAGTATTCAAGAATTATTGGCAGTCTAATGTATCTAATGACATGTACTAGACCCGACTTGGCTTACGCGGTGAGTAGGCTAAGTAGATACACCAGTAATTCGTGCGCGGATCATTGGAAGGCTATCACGAGGGTGCTTAGATACATAAGATACACAAGAGATTATGGACTGCATTATACCCGACAACCAGCAGTGATCGAAGGATACACTGATGCAAACTGGATATCGGATAATAAAGATTCCAAATCGACAAGTGGTTACGTGTTTACACTTGGAGGAGCTGCTATTGCTTGGAAGTCTTCTAAGCAAACGGTCATAGCAAGATCCACAATGGAATCCGAATTTATCGCCTTGGATAAGTCAGGCGAGAAGGCGGAATGGCTACGTCAATTCGTGGAAGATATTCTAAGATGGCCAAAGCCTTTTCCAGCCATATGTGTACATTGTGATAGCCAATCAGCGGTTGGTAGAGCTCAAAGCTTGATGTACAATGGCAGATCAAGGCATATGCGACGTAGACATAACACGATACGACAACTACTCTCAACAGGTGTTATCACAATTTTATGTGAGATCAACGGATAACATTGCGGACCCGTTTACGAAAGGCTTAAGCAGAGAGTTAGTAGAAACGTCGTCAAGAGGAATAGGACTAAAGCCCGTGGTAAATGGGAATATGAGGGAAACCTAACTTAGTTGACTTGAGATCCCAAGATCTAAGTTCAATAGGACAACTTAATCATATTACCAAAACGGATCATTGTGGGGGAGTACCCCAAACAAAACAAAAATGGAGTTAAATATACATCCTAGTCCATTCCAATCAATGACATTGAAGTGAGGATAAGCATATTAAGGTTAATGATTTCGGGAAATCAAATAACCATGCTGCTTTTAATGATTCATGGGAATCACCTATGTCAGAGAGAAGTGGGGTCGCTTCAAATGGATTTGTGGGGTGCGCAAATCCTAGAGCTCTCGCAGAACCAGGCTAGTGTTCCAGGACCATAATAGGACACGACAATGAGGAGTTGGCCAAACCAGGGAGAGTATTGCGTGAAGTCTATTGTCGTTTACACAAATGGGGGTATGTTCAAGGACATCGCGTCTACACACCGCTAGTAAGCTAAGTACGCTTCACAAAAGAAGGTTCAAATGTGACAACCTACCTATCTTGCAATAATCAACTGTCGAAGTTTATCGTTGAAAAGTGTAAGGAAAAGATCCATTTCCATACATGTGGGGGATTATTGGAAATTTGATGAAAATAGCATTTTTCATGTGGGGGATTGTTGGAAAAATAAGTGAAAATAGCATTTTTCACAAATATAGGAAAATGACTTTTTCCTATTTTGGACTAGAAATAAATATAATAAAATGAGCGGGTTTTATATATTTATTTATGGGTTTGTGTTCTATGTTGGAAGAGCTTCGCTACGAACTAAACCACGTCCAAAACCGAGCTAAGATGAATGAGATATCGATTCTCAAAGTTGGGTGTTTGAAACATTGAATGCTGAAACAAAAGGGAAAACAGCACCTTGTCCCACATCGGAGGAGAGATGGAACTTAAATGGGTATTTAAGGTGGAACTCTCCATCCTTATTGTTTCATGGAAGCACACACTAGTGTCCTCGCGAAGGGTGCGGAGCACCCTAACTCGCACTCGCACACGCTCGCGCGCGCGCGCGCGTGGCGTGAGCGATGAGGCGCAATGTGGCTCTTTGATGGCGCACTTTGAACTTCGCACGCTCGCATCGCCGCGATCCGCTTGAGAGCCGCCTTTATATTTTTGACCGCGTGCGCGTGGTGGAACACAAGGGTTGCAAGGACCAAGTGGTAGGTGATGCGGCGCGAGGCGTGCGGTTGCGCGCATGGTGCTTGGGTCCTGCTGTGTCGTGGGCGGCGCACCAGAGTGAGCCAATACGGCGCGACTGTGTGGCGCGCTCGTATAGGCTCACAGGTGACGTGGCACACGCGCGCATGGACTTGAGCCAGTGTGGCGCATGCGCGCATGGCAGTGAGCCAAGAGGACGCACCGCGCATGGGCGTACAGACCTGGGCGCGCGCGCATCAGGGTGACAGTGCGGTTTCAGTCCAGCTTCGTAACTGACGAGTTAAAAGGCTTTGACTGAGAATTAAATGACGTATTAAATTGCATTGAAGACGTTTAATGCAATTTAAACCTCTCATTTAATTCGTTTTTGGCTGTTTCAAACCGGGAGCTGTATAAATACAACTCCATACCTTGCTGTAAAAAACCACGAAAACCCAGCTACACAACAGCTTATGCAAACAACTCTCTTCCTACTTCTAATTCTTTTCCTGCAGTTATCAACGTAACCTTCGGGTTGTAGGCGAATTCGGGCAGTACTTCTGCTCCGGCTGTTGTACCCTGGGAAACAAAACGAGTACTCCTGGGAGACTCGGAATTTGTTTTAAGGGAAGCGTGTGATCACGTACCTCAGCCACTCTGCTTCTACTCCATTTCTTGTATTTGCTTGTTTCAGTTGTAACAGTATTGTTTATTTTCTGCTTTCTTTGTATTATAATCAGTAATAAAATTTGTTTATTTTATTTTATTACGTGAACGGTTCCTACAGTTTTGAACCTGGAGATATCCTTATAAGCGGTCTTTCTGTGTCATGGAATAGAAATTTTACTAGGTAAGGTTGGTTGATGATGATTTACTATTATCGTCTTTTTCTACCGTGTAATTTAGAAAATCAAACACATGTAATGAATAAAGCTATGATTTTCTAGAATATTTAGACAACTGTCTTGGTGAAATCATATCACTTACTATTATTATATTGAGATTTAACTCATTTGTTTATGTTTTCTTTGAATAAAACATATAGATATTAACGCTTTGAGTTATTTAATAGTTTGTAAGATTTTCATAATATTCGTTTGGTGAAAGTATCTGTCACACGTTTATATTCTTTTTATCAGTTAATAAAAAATAGGGGTGTACAAATAGCGGTACGATTTGGTTTTTACCTTTAATCATATCCATAACCGCTAGCTTCAAATGAAGTGAAGGGTACATAAACTTATTGCATGGGGACAAAATAAAGCGCTACTTTTTTTATTTTTTCATCTTTTTTTTTGTCTTTATGTCTTTTTTGTGTTTCTTTTATACTTTTACCACTGAATTTTCGGCATTAACACTTATAACCTCTTAATTTTTAAAGAATTTGTAATCAAGTTTTACGTGTTATTTATGTACGTGTCAGTATAAATTCAAGTTGATTTACGTTTCGACATAAATTTTCTCCGAAAATGAGTTGCGTCAAATATAATATGTTCTTATGCTTGTTATTGTGTACGTTTTTAGTTGGTCTACGTTTTGATGTAATATTTTTTTCGAAAATGAGTTAGGTCAAATATAATATTTTTTGGTGCTTATTTTTATGTACGTTTTCAGGTGGTCTACATTTGACGTAAATTTTGTTAGGAAACGACTTGGGTCAAATATAATACGTTTCTGTGCTTATTTTTATGTATGTTTTCAGTTGGTCTACGTTTTAACGTAAATTTTGTTAGGAAACGACTTGGGTCAAGTATAATACGTTTTCATTAGACAATATAAGTTCGAGTCACTTTACGTTTCGACATCACCGCAACGTACCGTACTATTCTTTAACTTAAAAAACAATATTTTCTTATATGCTTATTTTTATGCACGTGACGGTATAAATTCAAGTTGGTTTACATTTAGATATAAATTTTCATTAAAGATATATTAAGATGGCGTTTATGTTTCCATTTACAATTAACTTAAAATCAACCCCCACCATGCCCAATTTAATTTTTTTTTATGGTTTTTGGTGGATGTAAAACATGTATAAATATTCTTTTGGGTGTATTCTTTCGGTTGCTATACTGAGCCAAAAGGGATATCGACCGAAACCCGCAGCGTAACGCGGGTAATCTTACTAGTTATATATATTTTTTAAAATAAAAAAAAACATTTAATGATAAATAGAGCTATAGAAGAGAATAGATGGGGAGTAATATTCTTTTTTTGTGTATTGTCGATGTTATGCATATAGCAATAGATTTGTTTTTCATTTTTTTGGTAACAAATTTAGATAAATAGAAGAGAACAGATGGGGAATAATATTCTTTTTTTTTTTTGTGTATTGTTGATATAGCAATAGATTTGTTTTTCCATTATTTTTTGAGTTAAATGCTTGGTTGGTCTTTGTGGTTTGCAAAAATTGCAGATTTGGTCCCAGTGGTTTACTAATTACACGCGTGGTCCCAAAACTTGTCAAAAATGCACTCGGTTGGTCCCCAGCCCTAACTTCAGTTAAATTTCTCAGTTAAGTCCATGTTAAATGACCAAAATACCCTTGCTTATTAACTCTCTTTATAACTGCATCATCTTTAAGTCCCTGCGTTCGCATCACCAAAAACAACAACCTCATCATCTTTAAGTCCCTGCGTTCTCATCATCTTTAAGTCTCTTTATAAATGACCAAATTTCTCAGTTAAGTCCATGGTAATGGTGGTGATTTTGTTCAGGTTACAATGTTCCGGAATTCATCTTACCGTCGGCCACATCAAGAAATCATCATCAAAAACAACAACAACCTCGTCATCACCTGAAAACAATCCACATCGGCCAGAGAAAACGGCTCGAGCGAAAACTTAAAAAGAGAGGAGTGTGTTGAAAATTTACCCGATTACACGGCTGCCGGACTCCACTGTCGCCGCCGCCGCCGCTGCATCTAGCGGCTCCACCGCCGTCGCACGCCACACTCTCTGATCTCTCTCTCTCCGCGATGTGAGACGGTAGGAGGTTGGGGGTGTCGCTTCACCGGGTGAAACCAGCGCCGGCATCGATGTCGGTGGTTACTCCGGTCGTCTTTGCCGTTCGAGAGAAAGAGGGAGGGATCGAGATGGTGCAGGTGAGATGTGGGTGTGTATGTTGAACTTGAGAGGTGGTGGGGAAGGATCTGGGTGTGGTTTGTGTTTCATCTGTGTGTATGTGTTTGTTGAGGAGATCCATGAGAGTATTTGGTACCTGTGTTTTTGTTTTGAGGGTTAGGGTTTCCCTTCTCCTTAAATGAAGAACATAAAAGGTGCAGAGAAGAATTGAAAAGGGGTCTCAGTGGTGGTGATGATGCAGAGTTATAAAGAGAGTTAATAAGCAAGGGTATTTTGGTCATTTAACATGAATTTAACTAAGAAATTTAACTGAAGTTAGGGCTGGGGACCAACCGAGTGCATTTTTGACAAGTTTTGGGACCACGCGTGTAATTAGTAAACCACTGGGACCACTGCAATTTTTGCAAACCACAGGGACCAACCAAGCATTTAACTCTTAGTTTTTTAGTAATTAGATAACATCTTAAATGTTAGGAGAGATGTAAATATTCATGAATAATTTGTCTTTATTCTGCTTTAAATTGCAATTGCAATTCTTATCAAACGGAACGTAATTAAATACTTCAATCAGTTTTTCTAATTTGGATCCTACGGGCATTTGTCCACCCTACCTATAAGGCTATAAGCTGTCTCCACCATAGCTAGCTTTGGTTATAGAATTTTCTTAACTGTAATCAAAACCGGACTTCATTTAGTTTATCGCTTATGAGACTCTGTTATGGTTTTGTTTTAGTCAATTAATCGATCTAAGTTTAAACTAAAAATTTAAGTAAATAAACATATTAGACAATTACTGTCTCAGTTACAAACGTTTTTATAAGTAAAAACAAAAAAATACACATGCATAAAATGAGTTAAATTTTATACAATAATTATTTTTAAACATTTCAAAACTAATTATATAACATAAAAAGCTTTTGTATATGTTTTTATTTTATGTATATAGAGTTTGATTCTTTGAACATGTATATTTTATATATAGATGTATTTTAAAAGCATGTCTTAAATCATTTTGGTTCGGTTAACGTTCAATTATGGAAGACCTTTAATCATATCCATAACTGCCTTATCGGTTAATTAAATAGCATTATACATAATTGTCGGTTATCAGTTAATTCGGTTTGATGGCGGTTTAGTTATCATTTAATTTTGGTTAACAGTTAAGGTTTGCTCACCCCTTACACAAAAATACATCTTTCTACTTGTGTACAATGAACAAAGTATTCATTTTGGAGCCTGTATAATTATACATTCTATATAATATGGAGAAAATAGTACAGTAAACAACAAAATCACCACTACGTTAAAATCTTTAGAACAAAAAAAGTTATAGAAATTAACGTACTCTTTTATGTTTAGAGGCTCATATATTACTCTCTATAGTTTTACATGAGTGTGTAGAAAAATAAAAAATAAAATAAGTTTTTGTAATAAGATAGAAATAGTTATAGAGGGTTGGATGTGAGAGATCTTTAAAAAATAAACAAAATTTATTAAAGTTGTTTTTTATTAGATTATTATATAGATAAAAATAAAGGGCTCCAGTGTGAATCCTGTAACTTAGGGGCTGTTTGGTAGCCTCTGAATAGTCATTAAGAGGCTACTGAAACCATTAAGAATTTTACCAATGAGAAGGTAGAAGAATGTGACATGTGATGATTTACCATTCAGAGGTTACCTCTTAACCATTCAGACTTGAGGTTACTTCTTATTCATTCAGAGATTTTAAACCATTAAGAGATAGCATCTGAATGGTCATTAAGAGGCTACCAAACAGTCCCTTAATTTAACAACTCTTGAAAACATATTTACTCAATACTCACCGACATACGATCCATATTTAAGTCACATGTTATTATTTTCAAGTCTCTTTCTTGAATAAACAACAACCGGTATCTCTCACTCGATATATGGCCACAGTCTCAGGACCACCACCTTTCCCCATTACATCTAATTTAATAAAAAAATATCAAATTTTATCGGTAAATCATGAGTTTCTCAAGATATTTTTTAAACTAATAAAATATATAGTAATATATATTTTTTCACTATAAATACATGAACAGGGTGTGTGACTCGTATATATATCTTGATAAGGGGCTGTTTGTTTACCTCTTAATGAGTCTTTTAATGGTTTAGACCTCTTACTGGTTCAACACTTAATGTTTCAGACTGTTTGTTTAACGACCAGATGTTTGAATGGTTCAGACATTTGTCTCGGAATGGTTAACATTTATATTGAGTCTGAATGGTTAAGACATCTAATCTGAATTGGTCAGACATTTGCCTCTGAACGTTTAAGAATTATACAGTCTCATAATAGTTCAGACCTCTTACTGGTCTAACACTTAATGGTTCAGATCTCTTACTAATTCAGCACTTAACCATTCAGATATTGTCAAACAGCCCTAAAAGCCGAAAAGTCATCCATTTTTTGTGTTCTATTTTAGATTAATTTACTTAAATTAATTCACGTGATTCACGATCTTTTACAGGCATATGGTTAAAAGCCGCGTCACGTTTCATTATTGAAATAATTTTTAAAGAAGATGCCATTGTTGGTCGGTTTGGGCCCTCCATAGGTCAGTCACACATTTCTCCGATTATAATTTATAAAAAAAAATACATTAAAAAATGGAAAAAGCTAAAACAAATGTAAACAATATTATCAGATGAAGCTACAAAAACTAAAAAGTAATTTAGAGTGAGGAATTTATACATCACTAATCAAGATTTAATTATCAAATGAAGCTACAAAAACTATAAAGTAATTTAGAGTGAGGAATTTTTACATCACTAATAGAGATTTAATGATTAAAGTCAGTTAAACTCATTGTGTTTTTTTTAAAGTCATCTTCTTTTATAAATAACACTTTTGAAATTAAGTGATATAAATGTAGCAACATATATGAGTGGTAGTTACTATTTAGTGATAAATTTTTTTAACTGTTTATTCTAAAGTTATAGAAAGTGTTTAATATTACCAACGAAAACATTTTGTGGCAAATAAGTCGGATCCCAAAAATAACAAAAAATTAGCATTTTAAATATTCTTCTTTGATCAACAACTTATTAATCAAAATAAAAGATAACATAAAAAAATTATTTAATTATCCATGGATGATGTAGTCGTTGATCATTTGTCGTTGAAATTTATCGTCGTTCCAATGGCTAAAGTTAATAAGTGATATGTCATTGATAAATCTGTAAGTAAATTCCATATCAGTGATTCATTCATAAAGTCTTTACCCATGCTTTGCTTCACCACACACAGACACACGAATTCACTAGGAGATTCTTTTTTTTTTTTTGAACGACTGAAATCACACTAAATCTACTCTTTGCAGGATTTGAACCTACAACCATTTAGTTGGAGAACACACCAATTTACAACCAAGCTATTCCCTTAGGGACTCGTTAGGAGATTATTGGTACGTAATTCAAATTCAAAACAAAAAATAGGAAGACTTTTAATAGTCATATACTGTGTAAATAAACTATAAGGGGGCTATGGTCATTTGACGTATAAAATGGGCAGCTTGGTCATTTATTGTATAAAATGGGGCACCATGGTCATTTAGGGTGTGCATTTAAGTCCTCTACAAGAAATCTGTTCTAGAATAACTTTAGAAAACATAATATAAGTTTCCATTTTGATTTTTTTCGGACCTTTCTTTAAAATCTAGAACAACTTTAAGAAACATTATATAAGTTTCAATTTTGATTTTCTTCAGACCTTCCTTTCTTTAAAATCTAGAACAACTTTAAAAACATAATATATATATGTTTCAATTTTGATTTTAAATATTAGGTTCTTGCTAGTCCTTAACTGCCAGTCGGCCGGGTCATTCGGATCACAATTTTCTTTTTTCGCTATCAAATTCACCAATAGATTATTGTGTTTAGTTTTATGTATTTAACTAGGTTTTTTACCCGGGATTGCTTCCCGGGCTCAGGAAACTTAGTTATATTAATTACTATTTGTTATTAATATGACCACATTACATCAACCATCTCATTCGATTAAACAACAATGTCCTCAAATCACCAGATTAGATAATGAACCCATAATAGAGATTGTTAGGATCTGAGTTTCTTTTTTATTGTGTTTTTGTTTAAGAATTAAGAAGATGAACAAGTAATGCAGCAGAATTAAAATGGAAATAAACTTTGCAAACAATCAAACAGGAGAAATGCTTTCAACACACATTCTAACATAGAACCGAATGATTAAATTTATTTCAAGATTCAAGTGTTTCTTCAATCATCCGTTTAACCCCTACTTTCACAATGTAATCCTCTGCTTCTTTATCTGTTGCTGTTATTTTATCCATCTGCTTTTGATTCCTTCTTTGGTTAAGGATGGCAGCAGGTGGAGCAGTGGATCTCCTGAAATGATGCTTTTGGGGCTCAGCTGAAACCACTGCTTCAGGATAATCAGACTTTTGTGGGATATTAGGATTTTTCTTCCTTAGTTCTTCCAGCCTTTTGTAAGATGCAAACACTTTATCCTCTTTCCATCTTAACACTTGATTCCTTGACCCAAAAGCAGCTGTAATCAGCTCTTCTTTCATCCTTTGAAGTTGCAGAGTCCTTTCTGGTACATTTTTCTTAAACTTTGCCCAGATAGGAGGAGTCTGCTTCACCTTGTTTTTTATCATATCTTGAATTCTGGCTGCTTCACTTTCAAGCTCACTAATGGTCCATTCTTTGTACATGTACTTTTCTCCTTTATACGTTTTGTAAGCCATGATGTTATCAAGATAATCTTTTCTCAAGGTTTCATCTGCTCTTTCTGATAGTTGCTGACAAAGATTTTTTTGCAAACTGCTCCAATGTTCTGACCTGAGTTAGCAGGAATTGATAGTATCTTTGTATTTCCTTATCAGATTTACCATGTGAATTCCTTTTTAGAGATATCCTCTGCTTGTTGAGCTTTTAACCTCATATATTCTTCAATGTTGTTTGGCCTAGGATATCCTTCAAGAGATGGAAAACTCCTTTTAGCAGGGTCATCTTCAGTGTAGAAGGATTTGATCTCCCCTCTAACTGCTATAAGCTCTAAAGGGTACTGAGCACCTGCAGGAGTGATGGCAGTGGTTAGTTTTTGAACTTGAGCTAAAGAAAGAGGAACCGGGTTTGGAATAGGTACAAGTGGCAGTGATTGTGTGGTTATTTGTGGTGGTGAAGTGATATCATATAGAACAACATTGGTTACCCTTCTCCTTTTGGGTTTAGGAGAGGTTGGTGGTGTTTTGATGGATTGAGTGGTAGTGATTTGAGTGGAATGTTGCTGACTAACAGTTGTTAGAACAACTGGTGTTTCAACCACTGTTGTGATTATAACAGATGATGTGTCATCTGAACTCTTCTGCTTTTTAGCAGGAGATTATGGTGGTGATGAAGTTGTTTTTGGTGTTGAGGTGATTCTTGGTGGTGATGATGTTTTTGGTGAGGCAGTGGTTGAAGTGGAGCAGTAGCTGTAGTGTGTGTTGAAGTGGTGGCAGTTGTTTGGGTAATAGCTGTTGAAACCACTGAAGTATCAACAGTTGTTGATACAACAGGAGTTTTAACCTCTGTTGGTTAGGGAGATTGATGTGTGGAGTTTTTAGGATTTTCTTCATCCTTTGGTTCTGAAATACCCTGCTCATTCATTTCCATAAAAACTCTCTTCTCCCGTTCAAACCTTGTTTTATCCTTTGCCTCCATATCCCTTTTTACCCTTAGTTTTGCATCAGCAATGGCATTTGTGGTTACATCAATCTTTTTAGTACCATCTGGCAAGGGGATGTCTACAAGCATACTTGGCTTGTCTGGTTCAATGTACAGACCATCTTCATATCCCTTCTTTTTAAACTGCTTCAATTGCTCCCCCTTTTTGGCATCAGTTGGTGGTGGTTTATCCACAAAGATAATAGAGGGAGGAGCAGTGCCAGTGGTATTCAGCAAATGGGCCTTGATTGCCTTGATATTTGCCTGTGTGTCTTTAAACCTTGCTTCCATGAGATTTCTGATCTTTTGAACTTGTATCTCATGTTGCTGATCAGCTAATTCTCTTTGGTGGTGTAGCAGAGGTTGAAACAAATTCCACAGCTCATTTGGAGTGGGAGCAGATGATGGAGCAGCTGTTGGAGTTGGTGTAGCAGGGGATGGTACCTTTTGTGCTTTCAACAACTGTTGCAACATGTCTTTGATTTCTGCAACAGATGTATCAAGCTTGTTAACTCTATCCGTCAATTCTCGGTACATTAAACCATCACCCAACTTAATGGGATCATCTGATTTCCCACTAACAGTGGTTGTATCAGTGGTTGCATTAGGAAAATTTTCCCAAAAATCATCCAATGATGCCCTTGTTCTCGGTACTGGGGACTTCTTTCCTCAGCAATTGATAACCTTTTAAATGTACCAATGGTTGGAACAAACACACCAGTGGTTATCAGAGTTGCTGGAGAGGAAATTGCCTTCAAGAAAGTCTGATTTATGAAACAACTAGCCAGGTGTAGATCAGTGGATCCAACACCTGTAGTTGCTGCTTCGCTTGAACTACTGACAGGAAGTAGTTGTACATCCTGCAGCGTAACCTCCTCTGGTGTTGTTGGAGGGTTAGCAATGATAGGGAGTTCAGACTCAGTCATTTGTGGGGGAATGCATTCAGTGATAGGTCGTTGGGAGGAACTAATTTCTGTCTGAGCTATATCAACTGCATCCAACAAAAGTTTTGTTTGTGCAGGAATTTCAGAGGTGAGTATGGTTGTGGAAAGAGAATTTGCCCCGGGCAGTGGGCTGTGGATGATAGGATCAACTGATTCTAGAATATCATAATTTGGTGTCTCGGTTCTTAAAACCTGTTCTTTTTTAGAAGAAGCAGGAGGAGTTTCAGGCTCGGGTTGAGATCTTTCTACCATCTGCTGTGAGGAAGTAGCAGTAGTGGTTTCTGGTGACATTTGTGTTGTCACTGGCAGTTGCTCTGGGATCTCATCTTTTAGAGTTGCCTTTGTTTTAGGTTTGGGGGGGCTTTTGTGTTTTCTTTTGTCTTGGCCTTTTGGTGGATTTAGGTGTGGGTTTCACAGTAGTTGTTTTGCTGCTGTGATCACCTTGAGCAGTGGGCTCAGCAGCAGGTGCCTGAGGAGCAATGGTAGCTGCTAAAGTCTGCTCAGGAGCCTCTGCTTGTGTTTTGGACACTTTTGATAGCCTTGTAAATGTTTTAGGTGTAAGGCCATTTATTTGAAAATGTTCACCCTGAATGAGTACATGAGCATCATCCTTTCCAAATTTATTTTGAAAATAAAAGCTTAGGAACCTTGGAAATAGTAAAAATGATTTGCTAGTAACATTTTTAACCAAGTCATCAAAGATCTTATGTGAATAGTTAAAGTTTTCCCCATGCAAGATAGCATAACCCAGGTATTGGATCTTTAATGGAATTTCATTGAAAGCAGTGGTCTTATTAGAAACACACATTAAGAGGGTATGAAACAAAAACCTTGTGGCAGGGGGAAAACTGCCTTTTTGCAAAGTGTCTTTTTTCATTTCCTTTGCATACCCTCTTTCTAAAAAAATCTTTTTGATACTCTGTTTTAGGGAAAAAAAAGTTTTACCTTGAAGATCATTGAGTTGAAACACTTCAGAGATGGTTTGAGGTGTGATTATAACTTTAACACCCTTTATCGAGGAATTGATGGCTATGGGTGTTTCACCTTGAGATTCAAGATTTGCATTTTTCCAAAATTCCCTCTGGGTTGCCAAGTAAATCGGAGCATCAGAAGTCAACAAAGTTTTGTACTTTGAAGACGAAAGAGCATCTATGACGGAATTGAAGGTTTGAGTGTTACTTGGTTTTGCCAACAGACCCAAGTAGTTATGGGGAGCTTTATATGGAATTTCTAAGGCCTTTTGAGTGGATTTCTTAGATGATGAAGACGGTGGTTTTGCCATTTGAGGAAGAAGGACGATGAGGAATTTTGAGAGAAATGGAGGATAACTGCTTTGAGAAAGGATTTTTGAATTCGATTCGACAGTAAAAACCCTGTTTGGGGGTTTTGATCAGGGTTTTATAGGGGAAAGCTGAATGCTGACGTGGCAGCGGTTACAAAAGATCTGACCGCTATGTACTGTCCATGAGCCAACCCCTGATGAATAATGGAAGACAGTTGTTTTATGAAGCCAATGATGGAATAATATCAGCGGTTGCAATGGTTACAATGAAAACAGTGGGAGACTTTAAGTAATCAGTGGATAGCCTATCAGATCTGATGGTGCAATGTTGAGATTATTAAAATAAACTATTACAATGGATTTTTGATTTCCTGAAAACATTTTAATGCTTATATTTCATGAAAAAATTGCATTTTAACTATTTTTAAAATGCATGTTGAGATTATTAAAATAAAGTATTACATAGAAAAAATAGAAATTTAATGAAATATTTATAAATTATTACACGCTAAAGTTAACACTTGTTAGGATTTCGTAGATAAAATTGTAACAATTAGGTAAAATTGTAATTTCATTGTAATTTTATTTTTTTAACTATCAGTGGATAGCCAACGGTGATTGCAACATAGATGTTTGCTCACTCAGTGGTCAACATGAAAATGAAGAAACAGAGGTTGTCTTTCAACAGTGGATAGCATTTAACAATCACATGTTTGAACCAAAACAGTGGTTGTAACAGACTTTTAAGGATTAACGAAAACTATCATTTTTAACTATTTTGAGGATGTTTGACGGTAAACAGATATTTATATAATCTTTGTAACACCCTTAAATTTTTCGCTTGATTTTAATAATAAAATACACCATTTCTATTAAAATATTGGTTAAGTAACATAACGATCCATTAACGGAGTTCATAAGTACGTCAACCTAGGTCAACTAATGACTAAGTTAAAACATTTCAAAAGTAGTTTAACAAGTGTTTACAACTCGTACACAAGGACTACTAAAAATTTAAAACATTGCGGAAGCTTCAAATGTAGTGTTCGGTTCTTCATTATTTGCTCGACCGCCACCCGTAAGATCCAATACATCACCTATGGTCAAAACCATTAAAACATTAGTTTGCTGGTTACACAAAAACCAACTTCTGATTACAAAAAAATAAATTACAAGTTTGCTGGTTCCACCGTAACTTACGGTGTCACCGTAAGTTACGGTAGGTCCTGTAAGTTTTTGGTCTGCCGTAAAACAGGGGCAAACCACCGTAAGCATCTGACCTCTACCGTAAGTTACGGTACTACCGTAACTTACGGTAGTCCCTGGAAGTCCATATCTTGTTAACTTGTTTCTTATACTCAACCCCAAATTCCGGGTATCGCTTTTCTAGCATACTATTGATCTAAATTTTTGTATTTCTAATATGTTATTATCAACCAATATCAAAGATCAGTCCATTATGTTCCGAAGCATCAACCATGCCTTATTTTGATTATTCGACCCGTTTGGCTCGTCTAAGGAATCTTCCTTTTGTAACGACTACCAACGAGTTCTAACCAACTTTGAACTATTATTCAATGTAGCGTCGTCTCCGCTTTAATTCAAACAACTCTTATTCTAAAAATTCAATTACGCATCATATGACTATCAAAATCTACTTAATGTAACGGGTCAAGTTACATACCTTCAAAGTGGACCTTTTAAACGTGGTTCGCCACCCGATTGTCCGCTTGATGCTCCTGCGCCCGTTCCTATAGAGTTCATTTATCACATGTTTAGAACTCTCCCTTCATTCATAATTCGCATAATACACCAAACATCGTGATTATACGTTTAAACTTGAAATTTCAGTTTTCAAGCCTTCATAGAGGCATTTCAACAAACACTTCATGAGCAGATTTTTACATGGTTAAACATCACATCTTTAGTTTATCATTTAGCCCTATTTTCACATAAATCAACCATTTTACATGATTGTTAACTACTAATTTCTGGAATCATTTCAAAATTGCCAAATTACACTAGATTAACAACCTATTTCCTAGTGTTCATCCAAATACACATAACCCATTAATCACCTATAATGGTGTTCATTGATTTATCAAAATTTCATATGATTTCAACTTCTATTTGTCTAGGGTTTGTCCCTAAACACCCTAGTTGCTCCTAAATCATCATAAGGCAAACATGCAACTAGAATTTCAGATTTTTCCCAATTCATGAGAATTTCAAACTAAGAGTTTTATTAAATTTTTACATACCTTACAATCCTCTTGCAATGAGGATCACGATTCTAAGCTCGGATTTCAATTTGGAACAGAATTTAGCCTTCAATTGATTGAATTTGTGAAGTTAGGGTTTTGGTGAGCAGCTTGGTCGCCCCCCCCCTTGTGTTCTGATCGACCAGACCTCAAAAAATGGAGTGTTTGGTTTTTAATTTCACTAAATTAGTGATTTAAGTTTCTCATTTAACAACTTAGGCCCCTCAACTTTCAATTGGATTTATAGTTTAGGCTTTTTACTTTATTCGTGTGTTACTACAAGACTCCTAACTAACCGGGTTGTTTATCCTAGTTAGCTTATTCCCGTTTATTTTACACTTCATAATTCTAATATAAAGTCTTACATTTTCGGGGTGTTACAATCTTAAAGAGGAATGTCGGTGGACATTCCTCTTTAACCCCTCAAAGTTTTTTTTCAAAGTTCATTTTTACCCCTTAGACATTGCTTTTTTGACATTCAAGTTTTTCAACTTTCATTTTCATCCCTTTTTTAGGTCCTTTAGTTTAGGCAATGTAATTTTCAACCCCTTAACTTTTTGTAAACTTTATAAAATGTCACTTTGACCCCATTGAGAGTATATATATTCTGTTTTTTTCTTCATACACTCGGTAGTTAACTTAAAAAAAGTTGTTGCGTGCTTATTTTTATGTACGTGTTGGTATAAAAAAATGTGTTGGTCTACGTTTCGATGAAAAAAATTGTTTGAAAACAAGTCGGATAAAATATAATACATTTTTGTGCTTACTTTTTTATGTATGTTTCGATGTCAGTTTTGCTCAGAAACTATTCAGGTCAAATATAATACGTCTTGATTTGACAAAATAAATTCAAGTTGTTCTACATTTCGAAGAGAATTTTGTTTTCAATTATAATACGTTTTCGAGCATACTTTCGATGTACATGTCGTTTGTTTAAAAATAATCGGGTCAAATACGATTCGTCGATTAAATTCGATTTGGTCTACGTTTTAACGTAAAGGGTCGCTAATAATCTATATATAATCACGCCGCATAGTCGGTACAATATTCGAGTTTGTCTAGATTTCGACTCAAATTTCGTATACGTTTTCCTATAAGTTCGAGTTTGTCTACGTTTTAACGTTAACTTGGTGTACACTTTTGTGGTTTATTTTGTACATTTCCTACATATGATTCAAGTCGCATATTCGTTTTGACTTGACAGTATTCGAGTTCGTCGGGTCGCGTATAATATCTTATGATTGTATGGTATAAATTCAATTTACTTTACGTTTTGATCGAATCACGATGCTTATATAGGTTAAACTGAGTTCAATCATACGCATAACGCTTGGACTAATTCATTTGACATTTACGAAGTACCCGCGCCGCAACGCGCGCGGGTCTTATTACTAGTTTGACCTTATAAAGAAGTTGGCCCATAAACAACCGTTTGCAAAAAAAGACCAATTTCAAAAATATTATACCCAAACAATGAAAATGAGGAGCTTAATAATCAGTTAGCATGTTGGGGTGATGTGATGAATACCGTTACATATAAACATCTCAATGATATGAAATTTAACAATCTAACAGAGTATAAAACACCGATGTGATAAATACTGTTACATATAAATACTGTTAACATAAACAAAGGTAGAATATCTACTGTAGATGCTGAACCAGTTTTGTTGTTGGGCAGTGGTTCATCTTTGAGTTTGTATATGGTTTGTCTCGAGAGGTAAACTATAGCGAACCACTGCTACAACAAACACTGTTACATAAGAAACACTGATACATAAATACTAAAGTTGAATCCGTTGTAGATGCTGAAACACTGCTGCTACTGAGCAGTGGTTTTCCTTTCGTTGATCAGGCTTTAGGTACATAAGTGCTTGTCTTTAACAGGGCTTTGTCTTCAACAGTGGATAGGCCTCATCAGTCTTTAACTCCATCAGTCTTTATAAGGAGCAGTGGTTAATTATAACAGTCCTTAGCATGATCAGCTGTTATAACCACACCATAACCCTTTAAATGGAAGCAAGTGTCCGTCTATTCATTTGAGAGGACTCATTGCATTACATCCTTGTTGAAAAACAGAATCCATAAATTTAGGGAAAATGGATTTTAAAGATGATAACCCAATAGTAGAGGATCTAATTCTACAGCTCAGATAAATTCAGGGGTATTCTCAAATAATGGTTCCTAGATGTTTGAAAATCGACAAAGACAAACAAATGTACATAGTGCTACTTCTTTGAATTTGTCGGTATTCAAACATCTACGAATCTACGAAGCATTATCTCATTGGAATGTAACGATGAGGAAAAATTGTAATTTCATTTTAATTCTAGTTTTCATTTGATAATTTCATTCTATAATTAATTAACCACATCAACAATAAACATGTGAGCAGTGGATGTTTTTTAGGAAAACCAATGATTGTCAATATCAGTGGATGAAGAAACAGAGGTTGACCATCAAACCAATCCTTGACACTATTAAACCTCTGTTGACTTACCAAACAGATGTTCAGACACAATTCAACATCAACATAATCTAAATCTTACTCAAAAACTAAATAATAAATAAAAATAAAACACAACGATAAGGAAAAATTGTAATTTCATTTTAAAACTAAAAGTACAATAATTACATCACATACTGAACAATATTAAAGTTCAAATCTAAGAATAACAGCAAGAATTTAGAAACTTTAGATTCAACTCCATGGATTGTTGAACCTCTCGATGTATGTCCTTCAGCATTGCCATAAACTGCACGTCTCTATCACCGCACTCTATATTACTGACAACACAAATAAGAAACAAACATCTAAAATGCAAAGATCTCTTCTCAATTGTTGTTGCACATCTGAGTTTTCACAATATTGCACGAATCTATACTTTCTATAAAAGAAGAAAATCTTCCCGGCGCAAGAAAACCTGACTTTCGATTTAACAAAAATCGAACAATGCAACTCTCCCATCAAAGAATATAGCACATGCAACTTTTCAAGATAGAAGATACATATCGTCCGTTGAAGTTGCATCTCTGCCATCAAAGAAGGTAGCACATGCAACTTTTCACGATGTTGCAACAATGATACTGCAACATCGAAATTGAAAGGTTGATGTGGGATGCGAACTTTCATTGAAACGACGATGTTGGAACAATGATACTGGAACGATAACATGTAAACATAATCAACAAACATTAGAAGAAAGAAGTGTAATCGGAGATAAGCGGCTGAATCACGAGAAAGATGCATTTGAGAGAAAGAGATACACTCAATTTTAAAGATTAGAATGTGAAACCAGATAATTATATCTTATTTATAAGATTAAAATATATGGTTTGAATTTTGAATTTCAAAATTACTGATATTATCAGTAATTACTGATCTGATTTGAAAGCAATTGCCATGATGATTATTGGGAAGTGATGTTTATTGGGAACTGAAAGGTAAATAGTGTATATCCTTATATCCTGGTTTATTAAAGTTAAATTAAACAAATATTAGAAATAATATGCAAAGTAGGAAAAAAAGAGAGAGAACGTCAATTTTAAATTACCATTTTGAATATTTTGAATTTCAAAATTACTGATATTATCATTAATTACTGATCTGATTTGAAAGCAATTGTCTTGATGACTTTTCTAATTTTTATTTTAACTTTAATTAAGAGATAATAACCGTCAGTTTGAAATTCACATTTTGCATATTTTAAATGTCCAAAGCTCAAGAAATTAGCATTAATTACGGATTTGATTTGCAACAAATAGTCATCAAGATTTTTTTTTATTTTTTAATTTAACTTTAAATTTTATCACGAAAACAATGTTGGAGGAACTCTTATCTCATTGGAATGTAACGATTAGGTAAAATGGTAATTCATTGTAATTCTAGTTTTTATTTGATAATTTCAATCTATCACCAATTAACACCATCAATAATAAAAATGTAAGCAGTGGCTGTTTTTAAGGAAAACCGCTGATGGTAAATATCAATGGATGTCAACAAAAAAAAGTGAGCAGTGGCTATTTTTCCTATCAGTGGATACCCAACAGTTTTTTAAACACTAATGTTTGGTCAGTCAGTGGTTAACACGAAGATTGAAGAAACAAAGGTTGTATTTTAACAGTGGATAACTTTTAACAATCAAATGTTTCAACCAACACAGTGGTTGTAACAGGCTTTTAAACACATGTTGGGCCTTAAACAGATGTTTCGCTTTATATATCAGTTTTCTGGACTTAAACAGAAGTTTGACCTTATAAAGATGGATGATTATTAAACACAAGTTTGGCCATAAACAGATGTTTGGCCTTAAACAAATGTTCAAGCTTAAACAAATGTTTGCCCATAAACATCTGTTTGCAAAAAAAGACCAATTTCAACAATCAAAATGAGGAGCTTAATAATCATCCAAGTATAATTGATTTTTATTTATTAATATAAAAATAAAACAATTGTTCAATTTATAGTACAGATCAAACCACTGAAGTGATGTGATAAATACTGTTACATATAAATACTGTTGTGATAAATATTGTTACATATAAACACTGATGTCATAAAAATTGTTACATATAAAACACTGAGGTGATGACATCTAACAACCTAACAGACTATAAAACACTGATGTGAAAAACACTGTTACATATAAACACTGTTAACATAAACAAAGGTCTGAGCTTAAACAGATGTTTGCCCATAAACAGAAGTTTGGCCAAAAATAGATGTTTGGCCTTAAACAAATGTTTGTGCTTAAACAAAAGTTTGCCCTTAAACAAATGTTTGAATTTCAAAATTACTGATATTCTCAGTAATTACTGATCTGATTTGAAAGCAATTGTCATGATGATTATTGGGAACTGAAAGGTAAATAGTGTATATCCTTATATCCTGGTTTATTAAAGTTAAAGTAATTAAATATTAGAAATGATATGTAAAGTAGGAAAAAAAAAAGAGAACGTCAATTTTAAATTACCATTTTACATATTTTCAATTTCAAAATTACCAATATTATCACTAATTACTGATCTGATTTGAAAGCAATTGTCATGATAACTTTTCTAATTTTTATTTTAAGTTTAATTAAGAGATAATAACCGTCAGTTTGAAATTAACATTTTTGTATATTTTAAATGTTCAAAGCTCAAGAAATTAGCATTAATTACTGATTTGATTTGCAACAAATAGTCATCAAGAATTTTTTTTTAATTTAACTTTAAATTTTATCATGAAAACAATGTTGGAGGAACTCTTATCTCATTGAAATGTAACGATTAGGTAAAATGGTAATTTTATTGTAATTCTAGTTTTCCGATCAGTGGATACCCAACAGTTTTTTAAACACTGATGTTTGGTCAGTCAGTGGTCAACACGAAGATTGAAGAAACAGAGGTTGTATTTCAACAGTGGATAACTTTTAACAATCAAATGTTTCAACCAACACAGTGGTTGTAACAGGCTTGAAACACATGTTGGGCCTTAAATAGATATTTCGCCTTATATATCAGTTGTCTGGACTTAAACAGAAGTTTTACCTTAAACAGATGTTTGCCCATAAACAGAAGTTTGGCCATAAACAGAAGTTTGGCCATAAACAGATGTTTGGTGTTAAACAAAAGTTTGAGCTTAAACAAAAGTTTGCCCATAAACATCTGTTTGCAAAAAAAGACCAATTACAAAAATACTATACCCAAACAATCAAAATGAGGAGGTTAATAATCATCCAAGTGTACTTCATTTTTATTTAGTAGTATAAAGATCAAACCACTGATCAATTTATAGTACAGATCAGTTAGCATGCTGGGGTGATGTGATAAATACTGTTACATATAAACACCCCAGTGATATGACATCTAACAATCTAACAGAGTATAAAACAGTGATGTGATAAATACTGTTACATATAAACAATTAAACACTGTTAACATAAACAAAGGTAGAATATATGTTGTTGATGATGAACCACTGTTGTTGCTGGGCAGTGGTTCGTCTTTGAGTTTGAATCCGCTGTAGATGATGAACCACTGCTACTTCTGAGCAGTGGTTTTCCTTTCGTTGATCAGACTTTAGGTACATAAGTGCTTGTCTTTAACAGGGCTTTGTCTTCAACAGTGGATAGGCCTCATCAGTCTTTAAGTAAATCAGTCTCTATAAGGAGCAGTGGTTAATTATAACAGTCCTTAGCATGATCAGCTGTTATAACCACTCCATAACCATTAGAGAAGAAGCAAGTGTCCGTGTATTCAATTGAGATGAGTCATTGCATTACATCCCTGTTGAAAACAGAATTGATAAATTTAGGGAAAATTGATTTGAAAGATGATAACCCAACAGTGGAGGATCTCATTCTACAGCTCCGATAAATTTAGGGGTATTCTCAAATAATGGTTCCTAGATGTTTGAAGAACGACAAAGACAGACAAATTTCCTCAGAGCTGCTTCTTCAAACATTTGTCGGTCTTCAAACATTTAGGAAGCATTATTTGAAAATAACCCTGAATTTATCAAAGCTGTAGAATGAGAACTTCAACTATTGGGTTATCATCTTTCAACCCCATTTTCCCTAAATTTATCAATTCTGTTTTTCAGACCTCCCAAAGCCACCTAACCAGCTCCAAAGAGATAGAGACAGCTTGAAGCATAACCTGCACTAGCTATAATTCCACCAGTTCAATATTTAATCCCAATATACCAATTAAATACAAATAATAAATATTTGGTGTGCTACAACTGTAAATAACTCAGGAAACAAATTTGAAACCATAAATATGGATTATAGAGATCCATGAATGAAACATGGGTGAATAAAACAACAAAACAGATTCTTAAAAACAAAAACTACAAACATATAAAAATCAATATACTGGTAATCATATGGTACACCAAGGCAAGCATCTGAATAAACAATAACAAATCAAAGACAATTTACCGATACTTACCAAAGCCATAACTGGTCACATTTATGTGCGGCTCTTAACTACAATCTGTAGAATCTGTACATCTAACAAATAATCAAAGAACAAAGAAACAAATAATCAGAGATGAGAACCAAACACCTAATGTTAAATCCACTGTAGATGCTGAACCACTGCTGTTACAAACAGATAATACCTCGGGAACTGGAAATTTAAAAAAATCGGCTTCAAAGGCTTCAACAATCGGAAGATTCAAATCTCAAGCAAATGAAACCCTAATTTCCAAAGAATAATCGGTGAACATATTCACAGATCAATAATCAACAGATGTTGAGTGATATCATCAAAGTTAAGAAAAAAACACTTAGTTTCTCAACATATTCAAACATACCAGTTCATGGCGGAAATCTAGCCGCAGGTAAGCGAATCTCAACTTTGATGACAATCGATGGGAACAACCCTGGAACCATATGATGAGATTAGGAGTAGAAATTAGGGTTTAATTAAAAACTTTGTACTGAAATAAATGAAGATATAGGGCTTACCTGCTGACGCTTGGAATGATTCATGATGAGATGATTTGGTTTGATCTTTGATTCAGAAGGGAGTAGAGTACAGGAGAAGGAGAAGCAGAAGAAGATTCAGATCTAGGGTTTTGAAAAGGAAAAAAGAAGACGAAAGGAGTATAAAAGGGACGGAAGGGTGGTACTGTTGGTCGGGAAAAGAGAACTGAGGATGCCCTAATTAAGTGACAAGTGGCCCAAATAACTTTCATTTATTATATATAATAGATTAGTTGCTTACGTTAATAATTTGTTTACTTGTTTGATGTTTATCTATTAGGAGGCAGGAGCTATGAAATACTCTTTCAAAATATATTATCAAAATCCATATTGGTTAATTTGGATAACCGGTGTGGGGTCATGGTTGGAACATGATTCGTCTCATATGAACATGAATGGGAGGCTACACCACCCTCAATGATTCATGGCTGTTGACGTGGATTGAACTGCCATTACCACAAGCCACCTTTTTCCTTTTTCATAGATTTTGACACTTTAAAAAATAAATTAATAATATTAAAGGGATAGTGGTTTTGGTCATGATCACATCCTGAGAGTAGTGGTTTTGGATGGTAGATTAGAGGTGGGTGACATACAGTGGCGAAGATTGAGATTTTTGACCGCGGGGGTTGAAAACGTATATACCAAAAATTTCTATAAAACTGGGGGGTCAAAAACGTCTATACCCAAAAAATTCTATACGAAAACTACCTACTATCCACTACTGAGCGAAAAGTTCGGGGGGTCGGCCGCCCCCACAAAGCTACGCCCTTGGTGACATAACGCCTATGTGGAGGATCATGATGGTCATGACCACACCCTTTAGCCTAAGGCTATGGGGTATGAGGGTGGTGGATTGGATCATGTATTGTCATGCGGGACATAGTTCTCGTGATACACCACACTCTTTCCAAACCATGGTGGTCCGCATTAATCCATGACAATCATGACACTCTTTCAATTAATATAAAGATTTTGATTGGTGAGGAAGGATGGTGAATGATCGTAGAGGTCATGATCCACATCACATAGGATGATAGATTAAATTGGTGGATGAGGATAGAATAACGTAAAACTGATGTGGAGGATGATAGTGGTGATTATTTGGCTTATGACCACAACACATTCTCTAAAATCAAAGTTTTAGATTGCCACCCAGATCAAAGAGTTGAACTATTATGTTTCTAATGAACTATGTTTTAAGTTCTAATAAATCATTTTATGTTATTTCATCATATTTTTATCCGAACCATATTATGCCCCTTAAGCGAAAAATTATGTATTTGTCACTGACTACATACCTAAACCGAGGGAGACTACTAACGGCCCCTACCTTCACCAAGGGATTACCAATAAGATTGTCAATTGCAATAGTTGTCATATATATATTAATATTAAATATAAATAAATTCATAAGATATATCATGATCGACGATTTAGTATTGTTATATAATAGTTGTTATATTATTGTAGAGATTAGCTGATTTATGTGACCGACTATTTCAAAAGTTGTTTTATTTAAAAATTTAAAACCGACGGCTTTCTAAAGATGGAACTAAAAATTTAATTTCTTAATTTAATGCCCTCAACGAAAAAGTTCAACGTTTTAATTTTAATAGATCCAATAAAAGAAGTTAAAAGCATTCCAATAAAATGTGGAATTTTCCAAAATATGCCCTTAAATACACAAAAACTTGAAGTATGTAATCCGAAATTGAAATATAAAAACTAAAATAAAGTTCAAAAGCTAAAAATAATTTGAAAATTCAAACTATATGATTATATAAGGGTTTAGTTAAATAGTATATGTAGAAAAGAGCTGTATTTTAAAAAATATATGAAAAAGAAATTTATAATCATATAAATGAGTAATTATGTCATTTACTATCATTTATATTACAATAAGAGTTTCATTTCATTCGGTCAAGTATGTACAATTGATTATAAGGAATTCAAACCAAATAACCTAGAGAAATGAGAAGAACATTATTTTTTGAGTAGATGAAGACATAGTCTTCAAAGGGTATTTTAAGTACATTACCGATTTTAAATTGAGAATAATCTCATAAGTATTTGTAAGGTGATAAAAAAGATTTTATAATTACAATGCACGTTTCTTTTACAATAAAAAAAGTAGGTCAGTCCAATATTAATAATTAAATCGTCCACTATACACGTGCCCACTATTTTTAAGATGGAGGGGTACAAGGTGTAGTCACCTTATTACTTTATTGAAATGAAGAGTTATAAGAATGATTCTAGAGAAAAATGCAATTTGCGTTCCTGTGGTATGTGTGAAACATTAATCTAAGCCGCTAAATTCATTTTTTGGTTTTTTGAGCCCCTGAGCTTAAAAATTCATAACAGTTTGAGTCCCTCCGTCACACTTCCGTCTGTTTGTCTGTTTGACAATTGTGAAATGTCCTTTATACCCTTAATGATAAACAAATATAATCCCTAATTCCCTAACACTGATCACACTTCTCAAAAATATCTGAAAATCTCTTCTCCCAACACCGATCATCATCTTCATCTTCATCATCTTCATTGAATCTCCTCATCGACCATTTGTTCTTATAACAATCCAAGGTAAAACCACATACCTAAAACATGATCGACACTATGGTTTACCCTCTGTTCTTGTTAGATGCTTGTGTAACCCTCTGTAACTTGATGTTTAATGATGTTTGATGATATCTCATTTTCACCATTCATGTTTTTACACTTCTTATCTGTATATGTTTTTTATATGCTAGAATGTAACAGGTTTTGTCTGAAAATATTGTTTGATTCTTGTGGGTTTTTGTCTCGGGCATCAAAACAAAGGTTTGGGTTTTGGTTATTATGAAGGTTTGTTTCAGGTTTTGTGTGAAAATATTATTTGATTCTTGTGGGTTTTTGTCTCGGGTATCAAAACAGAGGTTTGGGTTTTGGTTGTTATGAAGGTTTGTTTGTGATGTTTTTGGTTTTCTCTGTTTATTAAGACTGGGTTTTTGGTTTTTGGCGTTAATCTAAGATTGTTTTTGTGTTATAGTTTGTTTGAAATGTTTAAAATATACAATCGATTAAAACAGGGTTTGGTTTCTTAAGTCTCTGCTGTTCATGTTGAAATCTGGGTTTCTTAAGTCTCTGCTGTTCATGTTGAAATCTGGGTATGGTTGTTGTTTTGTTTCTCATGTAAAGTTGGTTAACGACTCTGCATTTTGGGTTCCTCGTATTGGTCATTTGAATGTGTTTTCTTGATATGAGATCAACTGTGTTTTGGGTTCCTCATATATGTATACATATATGCATTATGAAAGTACTGTATCAGCCGTCTTACTATGGATGTTTTTATTGTACAGAATGGCTGCGGATATAAAGATACGCAAAACACCAACTACGAAAACATTGGCGAGAATACTTGACAACCTCCTGGAAGATGGTGTGGTGCACATAAGGAAGTGATTGATCAGAACGATCAATTGCTAAAAGATAAGCTGATTGGTGCATATGAATGAATATAACCCCAGTGGCAGATATGTAATTAGCGAGCTCTGGAATTTCAAGGAAAATCGAAGAGCTACACTAAAGGGAGTTATCAGCTACATTCCGAAATGCACCACTCACTCCTTGAGTTTTCATCACGAAGAAATTCGAAAACTCGTTGTATGTTACGGTCTTTTGTTATCGAGTCTGTAAGTTCCATCAAGTCTACCAAGTTGGATATCCTTCTATCTTTCTTGATATGACGTTTTGTCTCTGTATTGTATGTTTAACATAATGCAAGTGTGCATTTATGTTGTGTTTAATTATAATCATGCTTAATTGTTTAACTTAGTGATATGTTATGTCCATGTTTGATGCTTAATTGTTTAACTTAGGGCTTAATAATGAATTTTGGGGTTTTTAGAAGGGAAATAAATCCAAAAGACGGTCTTACCCCTGGCTCAAACAGCCAAACAGACGGAAGTGTGACGGAGGGACTCAAATTGTTATAAATTTATAAGCTCAGGGGCTCAAAAAACCAAAAAATGAATTTAGGGGCTCAGGTTAATGTTTCACACATACCACAGGGACGCAAATTGCATTTTTCTCATGATTCTATAATCGAATGAAATGAAGAGTTATAAGAATGATTCTATAATCGAAAATTCATGAAAAAAGGTTTATAGAGTGATGTAAAAAGAAATAAACATATAATTATTATGTCATTTATCATTACTTATATTTACATAATACGAATTTTACTTCATTTGGTCAACTATATGCTACATATATAACACGGATTTCATTTCATTGGGTCGGTCAAATATATGCTATTCACATTAGGGCTGTAAACGAACCGAACGTTCAGCGAACAGTTCGTGAAGTGTTCGGCGGGAAGTTCGTTTATGTTCGTTCGATTAGCTTAACGAACGAACACGAACAAAAAATTTAGTTCGGTTAGCTTAGCAAACGAACACGAACATAGGTCTCGTTTGTTCGACTACGTTCGTGAACGTTCGGTAATATGTTCGGTTATGTTCGTCCGTGTTCGTTTGATTATATTAAAAAATAATATATATAATAAAACTTTTATCTAAACATATTGAAAATTTGAAACCTGTTTTTTCTAAGTCAGCTAAAATTTAGACATGCTAAGACATTTTTGGGAATAATTATGTCTATGTTAATTAAAGTTGATTCATCGTTTGGTGGTGTATTAGACTTCTTGTGTTTTGATTTATCATTTGATGGTTGTATTTAAGTACCTATATCCAATGTTTAAGGATAACAATATTTTTATTTTTTTATTTTCATGTTAACTGTTCGTTTGCGTTCTTTTGTGTTCGCTTGCGTTCGTTTGTGTTCGAGACCAGTGTTCACGAACTGTTCGTGAACAACTGAATTTCCTTGACGAACGAACACGAACATAAACTTATGTTCGGTATGCGTTCGTGAACAGTTCGCAAACATGTTAATTTCCTTAACGAACAAACACGAACATGGCCTTGTTCGTGTTCGTTCGGTTCGTTTACAACCCTAATTCACATAATATGAATTTCACTTCATTGGGTCGGTCAACTATATAATATTTACATAATACGAATTTCACTTCATTGGGTCAGTCAACTATATGCTATTGACATAATACGAATTTGATGTGTACCTCATCCACATATATATTTACTCACGAGACACCATGCACAAAAATGAAATGTGTGTCATGGCAGTTGCTAGAATCATATGCATATTAGTTACTTGTTTTATTTATTTATCTTACTGCATAGTGGGTTAATGACTTAGTGGGAGTAGTGGTTTGGATGGTTACAATTGTTAAGTCTTATTTAAACGAGTTTGTATCTCCATTTTATTTTATGAATGAAAAATATGAATTAGTCACTTCCAAAAATCTCTAAATTCTCTCAAGTTCTTATCTATTTTCTTTGGATCAATTGGTTAACGATTTGGTTCGTAACAATTGGTATCAGAGCGGTCTTGATCCACATCAATGGACGCTCAAAGTCTATCCAAATACGAGTTGTTCGATCGAATCGAGTCAAGTATTGCTCGGATGATCGATATTCTCAAGAACCGACCTCAGTTACCACCACCAATTTCCGCCGCCACACCAACCGCCATGTCACCCGTTTCCACCACACCGCCGACATATACACCCATCTCAACACCAAAATCCACCACCTTCGGCCAACCTCCCGCCGCACCGAAACCATCCCCGCTACGAGTACCGAAAACCACACCAACACGGCCATCATTACCGAAACCATTTGCGTCAAGACCCAACCCAACACCAACACTAGCATTAACACTATGTCCTAAATGGAACATGGGTTTCACAAAGACTGCCTGGGAGATGAGTATAACAGGCATGCCACAATTTCACTGGAGTTCGAAGTGGTACAAAGAAGACTCAATCGAAAGTGTAGCCAAGCAACGTGAGTGGCGACCACCTTGGCACCCATCACGTCAATACATAGAGACCGCTCCTAACGTCGTTGTACGCCTCGAATGGCGACCGCCGTGGAATTCGCTCATGTTGCATCGGGATTGTCAACCTTGTGGACAAGGTTCTTTCAAGGGGGATAGAATGATGTGTACCTCATCCACATATATATTTACTCACGAGACACCATGCACAAAAATGAAATGTGTGTCATGGCAGTTGCTAGAATCATATGCATATTAGTTACTTGTTTTATTTATTTATCTTACTGCATAGTGGGTTAATGACTTAGTGGGAGTAGTGGTTTGGATGGTTACAATTGTTAAGTCTTATTTAAACGAGTTTGTATCTCCATTTTATTTTATGAATGAAAAATATGAATTAGTCACTTCCAAAAATCTCTAAATTCTCTCAAGTTCTTATCTATTTTCTTTGGATCAATTGGTTAACGATTTGGTTCGTAACAGAATTTCACTTCATTGGGTCAACTATATACTATTGATCATAATTCTTTTTTTGTCGAATATATGGATTAAAAAAGAAATTCAAGCCAAATAACCTCGTAAGATAAAAAGATTGAACATTATTTCTAAATAAATGACCATATACGATGTGTTTCGATAGCAATTTTAAGGAGATAATTATAAGGCTATAAAGTGTGCTTCCCTTTCTTTCATCCTCATGACATCAACTCATCATATCTCATTTCAGTGCTATCAAGGAAGATGGTTTTCCCCTTCACTTCCAAGCTTCCAAATCATCAATGTCATCAAAAGAACAATCGGGAAGCTTGGGGGGAATTCAATGATAGCACCGTAAATTAATCCCGAGGTGGGGGGAGGGGTGTACTCATCGCTGCCGACGCCACATCACCTACCTGACCTCCTTCCCCTATCAATACTTTGATTTAATCGTAAAAATTTAAACCCACTAAAAATGAGCTAAATAAAAACATTTTTTTAATTAGTCTATACAAATATTCTTATCTTATATTTATGTTTATGTACCGTTCTCTATTGACGGCGTCTATGTACTGTTATATTATACTTTTATATAAAAAACACTTGAACACAAATATAAAAACCCCAACTAACTAATAAAAAATCAATCAAGTCATTACAATAATAATACTTAAACAAACCACATTCAAAAAAGATACACGTGTTCACAGTTTTTAAGACGGATATGGGCACAATGTCTACCCCCTTGTATTATTGCATCCATCTTTAAAGCATATCACATTACATTTTCTCCTTCACTTTGGGGCCATTCATCACTCTGTCACAAATTTTCTCCGATTTTCCTCTCCTTTCTCACGGTACATTTCTTCACTAAATTTCGGACCACATCTTCTGCACATCTCACCAAATTCCGCTAGTTTTTATCCACTTTTTCGTGTATTTTTTGTATAATTTCATAGATTTGAGCTACCGCATCACTTTATTTGTGATTTCGTACTGATTTTGCTTTGAATTTTTGTTGATTTTCGATCGGATTCAAGTATTCAACTGCTTGTTAGTTTTGTATCGGATTCAACTAGTTTTTATGCATTTTTTTCATGTATTTGAGCTATCGCATCACTTTAACAGTAGTTTTGTAGTGATTTTACTCTGAATTGTTGTTGATGAACAGTTTTTTTATCGGATTCAACTGCTGTCAATTTCGTACGAGATTCAGCAACTTTTTATGCGTTTTTTCATGTGTTTTTTTGAATATTTTCTTAGATTCGAGTTACCGCATCACTTTATCTGTAATTTCGTACTGATTTTACACTAAAGTTTTTTTGATTTTCGATCGGATTTAACTGTTGTTAATTTTGTAGCAGATTCAGCAAGTTTTAATGCTTTTTCTCATGTATTTTTGAATATTTTCTTAGATTCGAGTTACCGCATCACTTTATCTGTAATTTTGAACTGAATTTTTGTTGATTTTCAATCGGATACATCTGCTGTTAATTTTTTTAGCAGATTCAGCAAATTTTATTGTATTTTTTTCATGAATTTGTGAATATATTTTTAGATTTGAGCAACCGCATCACTTTATTTGGAATTCTATACTGATTTTACTTTGAATTTTTGTTGATAAACAGGTTTTTGATCGGAATCAACTGTTGCTAAGCTGTTTCAGCTACAGATTTTTCGATTAACAGAGTAAGCACGTCTAGATCTAGTCTACTTAGTTAAGTACTAATTTTGTTTCGTTTTCTTCTCCTTCACGTATGCCTAAATTCTGGGTAGTTTTGTACTGTTTTTTCGCGTTCAGATTCAACTGTTGCTAACTTATTTCAGCTTCGTATCTTCGTTTAACGGAGTAGGCACGTTTAGATCTCGTTTACTTCGTCAAGTGCTAATTTATTTCGTGTTTTTTTCTTCACGTAGACCAAAATTCTGTTCCGATTTGCAACGCTGTATCACTTGATGTTTACCAATTACAGTAAATTCTGTTGATGTAGAGGTTTTTGAGTAGATTTGTATATTTTCAAGTTAATTCAGTTCGTATCGGTGTAAACAAGCCTTTTTAACTGTTTTCAAGCTATGAAAACATAGAATTCGTGTAAACGAGTAATTTTAAAGATACGGATGCCGAGGTTTTTGATCTGATTTGATTATTAGCAACATAGTTCATAGCAGATTTGTGTACAGAAGTTAATTTCACTCTATCCGTGTGCTTCACAAAAAGGCGATTAGGTTTTATTATTACTAATTTGATGAATCAGTAATGTGATTAGGTTCTGTAACTTTTGTTGCAGGGTTGACAATGGCTCAGAAGACACATCTCCATGGCACTCTTCATGTAACGATCTATGAAGTCGATAAAATTCATGTTGCTGGTGGTGGTAACATATTCTCCAAGGTATATACCATATGTTTTTTTTCACCGAAAACAACTTTCAATTTCGTTGTTTTAGTGATTCAAGATTTTGACCTCATAGTGATACATGACATTGGAGCCGAGGGTCTCTTCTGGAAGCAGCCTCTCTATCCCAAGGGATAGAGGCAAGGTCTGTCTACATCCCACCCTCCCCAGACCCTATGAGTAGCTTTGCTATTTGTGGGGTTTACTGGGCATGGTTGTTGTTGTTGTTGTAGTGATACATGACATATAAATGGATCTGCTTTTGTGATTCACTTTTTTAACCTGAATATATGTTCTTTCATTTATTCTGTTTTGAGAGAGAACATATGGAACAAAAAGAATCATTCAATTTTTCAATCTTAAAAAAATATTAAAATAAAGAAAAAGAAAATGGAAGTGTTTATTGTTTCTCACTCGTTTATCCTTAAATAAAATAAAAACATGAAGAAATTAGTTTGATTATTTATTTTTGTATATAATCTATGTATAGGTTATATCACTTGTGAATGTGTAGGTAAATGGTACCAAATAAACATATACACAAGTTAGTTTGATGGTTTTTTTTAATGTACATAATCTGCATGCGTATGTAAAACGTTTAAAATTTGCAAAATATGAATCACAGATTATCAAGTTGTTATTGCGATAATTTAATGTTCGCTAATGATCCTCATCATACAAGCCTATAACTTGCAACAGTGTTGTGTAACATTAATATAGAGTATTTATAAATACACATTTTTCTTTATTATCAATTCGTTTTGCAGATTGTGGCTAACATAGAGGAGACTATCGGATTTGGAAAGGGAACTCCGAAAATGTATGCAACTGTCGATCTCGAAAAAGCCCGAGTTGGGCGAACCAGAATGATTACCGATGAGCCTGAAACCCCGAAGTGGAATGAGTCATTCCACATTTACTGTGCGCACTCAGCTTCTAACGTCATATTCACAGTCAAAGACGATAATCCCGTCGGTGCAACCTTAATTGGGCGGGCTTATATCCCCGTTGAAGAAATCTTAGACGGTGAAGAATTGGATCGATGGGTCGAGATTCTAGACGAAGATAAAAATCCTATAAGCGCAGGTTCTAAAATCCACGTAAAAGTACAGTATTTCGATGTTACACAAGATCGTAACTGGGACCGTGGAGTTAAAAGTGCTAAATATCCCGGAGTTCCGTACACGTTCTTTGGTCAGAGAAACGGATGTCGGGTTTCGTTATATCAAGATGCGCACGTCCCCGATGGTTTCATTCCTAAAATACCCCTTGCTAACGGGGAATTTTACGAGCCACATAGATGTTGGGAGGATGTGTTTGATGCGATAACCGACGCGAAACACTTTATTTATATTACGGGGTGGTCGGTTTACACCGAGATAACTTTGATACGCGATTCGAGGCGGCAGAAGGCGGGAGGTGACGTTACACTCGGTGAGCTTCTAAAACGAAAAGCGAGTGAAGGTGTTCGCGTTCTTATGCTTGTTTGGGACGATAGAACATCTGTGGACATATTCAAACGAGACGGATTAATGGCTACGCATGACGAAGATACCGAAAACTATTTCCAAAATACCGACGTTCATTGCGTTTTATGCCCCCGTAATCCTGATGACGGTGCAAGTTTCATTCAAGACCTTCAGATTTCCACCATGTTCACTCACCACCAGAAAATCGTAGTGGTGGACGCCGCGATGCCGACTGGCGACTCAACGAACCGCCGCGTGGTGAGTTTCGTTGGCGGCATTGATCTCTGTGACGGGCGGTATGATACCCCGTTTCATTCGCTTTTCCGAACGCTTGATACCGCCCACCATGACGATTTCCACCAGCCGAACTACACCGGCGCTTCCATAACCAAAGGCGGGCCCCGCGAACCGTGGCACGACATACATAGCCGGCTCGAAGGACCCGTTGCGTGGGACGTTTTGTTCAACTTCGAACAACGGTGGAAAAAACAAGGCGGGAAAGACATTCTTGTTAATTTACGAGAACTTGACGGCATCTTAACGCCACCTTCTCCTGTAATGTTTCCAGATGACCAAGAAACATGGAACGTTCAAGTGTTCCGATCGATTGACGGTGGGGCCGCTTTCGGGTTCCCGGATAGTCCCGAAGATGCGGCTAACTCGGGTCTAGTCAGCGGGAAAGATAACATAATCGATAGAAGCATACAAGATGCGTATATTCATGCTATAAGGAGAGCTAAACGTTTTATCTACATCGAAAATCAGTATTTTCTCGGAAGCTCGTACGCATGGGAGTTTGATGATGTTAAAGGCGAAGACGTCGGTGCGTTGCATCTTATCCCGAAAGAACTTTCGTTAAAGATTGCGAGTAAGATTCATGCCCATGAAAAGTTTACGGTTTATGTTGTGGTCCCGATGTGGCCCGAAGGGATACCCGAGAGTGCATCGGTTCAAGCGATATTGGATTGGCAAAGGAGGACTATGGAGATGATGTATAAAGATATCGTTCGGGCTCTTGAAGCCGAGGGGCTTCAGGATGACCCGAGAGATTATCTCACTTTCTTTTGCCTTGGGAACCGTGAGGTGAAGAAGAGCGGCGAATACGAACCATCTGAACGGCCTGACCCGGATTCGGATTATGAAAAAGCACAAGCGGCTCGCCGGTTCATGATCTATGTACATGCCAAAATGATGATTGGTAAGTTGGATTATTACTTTTATAATATAGTTTTTAAACATATTCAATACACAAGGTGTTGACCCGGATCCATTTTGACCATACATAGAAGTTACTCATTTGATCCTAACCCGTTTTGACACGTTACATGATCCGGGTAAACCCGCTTGTGTTGCCACCTAATTGCAAGGGACTTTTGGTCTCATCTAACAAAATGTCTCTTTTCATAAAAAAATATATTATTTTTGATGATCTTATGTATTGATATTTTTTGAGTAAAATGTCATTTCCGTCCCTACCTGAGGTCTAGCTAGTTTTGTGACTTTTGTCCAAAAGATTCTTTTTTCGCATCTGGATCCAAAAGGTTTGAAATCTTGTCATTTTCACCCAACTCGTTAAATCCATCCTTTTTTTTTCTGTTATGTCAAAGATATTTTTCGTCTTTTTTGCTAACTTAAAGGGCAATTCGGTTTTTTTCGCTTTATGTAAAAAGACTGAATACCCCTGAAAAAGACCAAATTTCCCTTTAAGGCTTTAAGTAAACAAAAAAGACGGAAATACCCCTTACTTAACGGAGAAAAATGGATGGAGATAACGAGCTGGATGAAAATGGCAAGATATCAAACCTTTAGAATCCAGTTGCGGAAAAACAAACCTTTGGATGAAAGTCGCAAAACTGACCAAACCTCATAGGGACGAAAATGACATTTTACTTTTTTTTTTTTTTATATAAAACTAATCAGAATTTACTAAATGCAGTTGATGATGAATACATAATAGTCGGATCTGCAAACATCAACCAACGATCCATGGATGGTGCACGAGACTCCGAGATCGCAATGGGCGCCTACCAACCATACCACTTATCAACCCGCAGTGAACCCGCAAGGGGTCAGATTCACGGGTTCCGTATGGCTTTATGGTATGAACACTTAGGCATGCTCGACGACACTTTCCAGAACCCAGAAAGCACCGAGTGTGTGAAAAAAGTTAACCACATGGCCGACAAATATTGGGACCTTTTCGCTAGTGAGAATCTTGAACAAGACCTGCCCGGTCACTTGCTTCGTTACCCGATCGGGGTTGCTAGTGAAGGTAATGTGACCGAACTGCCCGGAACCGAGTTTTTCCCTGATACGAAAGCTCGTGTTCTTGGTGGTAAAGTTGATTACCTTCCTCCAATTCTTACCTCATAGGAAGGTAAAAAAGGTATGCATTTTTATGTTAGTTGTGTTGTTTATGGTTATAATAAGGTATGTTTGTTGGTGGTGTTTGGTTTTGGGAGGCTATTATGTGTATGTGTAATGCAGACTTCTTGTTTTTAACTATGTGGTATTGTAATCATGTCTCCGTGACCGTGACAAGGCTAAAATGGCGTGGGTTTGGTTAGTCGAATCCATGTTTTTTTTTTAAATTTTGTTTTATGTATATGAGGTAGATCCTGTACGAAGGGAAAAACGTACGGAGTGTAAGAAGCTACTAGAATGTGACACGTGTTTTAGGCTAGGGGGATAATAGTCCATACGTAATTACGTAGCGGATGAGGGTGACGGGTGTATGTAATCACATAATACTAGCTAATTACATAGAACAATATATACGTATATAACTGTTCTGAAAATAAGTCATTGGGTAATTACCAAATGATGCAATGATATGTAATCACATCAAACGTTCATTTTTTTAAATAAAAAAACTAAAATAATACCGCTCGTTTATGATGTAACTTATTTAAAAAAATGGAATGTTCGATTTCAATAATCTCAACTATTCGTTGTTGGTCGTTAACAGTTTCAACTTTAAAAATAACTACTGACAGTCCCAACTATTAATATATTGGCCTCCAATGGACCCTGATTAATAGAACCCTAACGCTGTTAGTCTCCGTTCGACGGAAAATGTTTTTGGCTGGAAAACTCCTTTTTAGCCGGAAAACTCAACCTTTTCGTACCAAACCTCTTTGTAACCTCATTACGGATCTTTAGAAACCTTTTTCTAGTAAAAGCCCTAATTATTGAGGTCGCCGGAAAACTCATTTTGGGACGGAACACTTCTTTTTGCTGGAAAACTCAACTTTTTAGCCGGAAAACTCAACACTTCTCTTTGGAACCTTAGATCGGATCTTTAGGAAACTTTTTCTGGCAAAAAACGTTTTTTCGACTTCCAGAAACTAAGGGCGTTGGGTTCTGTTAGTCAGGGTCCATTGGAGGTCAGTATGTTAATGTTTAGGAGTGTTAGTGGTTATTTTTTAAGTTGAGACTGTTGACGACCAATTGCGAATAGTTAGAATTATTAAAATCCAATATTTCAAAAAAAAAAAAAATTCGATATATGAAAATGTTATGGATGCTGAAAGACCAAGATAAGTTGGTTTAAAAGGCAACAATACGATAAATTTTTTTTTGACCTTTCAACACTTGTTTTCATTATGTAATTATAAGATTTTGGAATTACTTAATTTCAACCACTAAATATGTAAATCGATGCTTAATATAATCCTTCTTATTCTTCACACGCGTACGCAACTTCTCCTTTGTATTTGATCCAACCCATTATATATAAAAATAAGCATGTTGCAAAAACACTTAAGAGCACTTAAGAAGTACTCGACCCAGATGAAGAGTATTCAGACCTTGACAACTTCTTTGTAGCGAGTATTCAGGGAGTAACGAGTATTCAGTTTTATGTTTACTGTTTACATGTAAATAGGCGCGACACTTGGCCTTATGTAAGTCCGCCAGCGTTTGGTTGCAGTTAAAAAACGAAGTCGGTTAGTGGCGTCCCAATGTTGTTTTTATAAATAATTAATAGTAATATATTCTAGTATGATTACAATTTTCAATGTCATAGTCAATACTCAATAGCAACTCAATCATGGTTTAGATAAGCTTTTTGATTTTCTTACAAAATGTTTTCAATTATTTACTTTAATAATTGCAAAAAATAGTGACTCGATGATTGATTTTCTTACAAAATGTTTTCAATTATTTACTTTAATAATTGCAAAAAATAGTGACTCGATGATTGTTTAGAGCTTTAGATAACAACAATTTGATTGACCCTTTGTCGTCTATTTATACGTCATCAATTTTAACTCGATATCAAAATCATAATACACACCACGACAATACATACAAATCCAATCATCTTCCTTTAATGAATAAGCTAAAAACTTCTCTTCTCAATCAAACAAAAAAGGTTAACATATTTAGGTGATTAGGAGACTGATTTTTAAGACGAGAGAGCTCAACATAAGATTTTGCTAAAAGGATGTAAAAGGCGTCATCGTATAGAGTAAAATCGGTATATGTATATAAATAAGGGTGTCAATCGTGTCGGGTTGAATTGTTCAACACAAACATTACCCACTGCCCACATCTTTATTCGTGTTAGAAATATCGATGTTAACTCAGACACACTTAAAATCGTGTAATAACATACCCTTTTAACTCATCTATCTAAACATGTCAAACAGGATGAGACCTAAGGGGTAGTAATCAAGTTAATAAGCGTGTTAATCAGGTTGGTGGGTTGTAAAAATGGGTTGAGCAGGTTAATAAGTTGTCTTGTTTAATTAAATAGGTTGGTATATCAACCTGCTTCTTAAACAAGTTCAACTCTCAAATTGAACGTGACATGTTTAATTAAACATGTTATAACTCGGACTCAGCCCGACATAGGAATTGGTTTCTATTGGAACCAACATGAACTAGTGGTTTGGGACGGGTTAAAAACGAGTAAATTGCCATTTTAGTCCCTGTGGTTTGGCCCATTTTGGCAGTTTAGTCCAAAGGTTTCATTTTTAACATCTGGATCCAAAAAAGTTTCATTGTTGCCATTTTGGTCCAACTGACTTAACTCCATCCATATCTGTTAAAGCTGCCAAGGGCATTTTGTCATTTCATTTTCCTTTTATTAACCTTTTTTTCTTAATTGCTTTAACGAGTTGTCCTTCTAGTTAAAAAAATTGCATATAAAATGATCGAAATTTCATTCTAGTTAACATAATAAAGGGATGAAGTTAACCTAGTGGACTAAAATGACAATGTTTAAAACTATTTGGACTAAAATGACAACATTTCAAATTTTTGAACTAAACTGACAAAATAACCCAAACCACAGAGATTAAAATGACGTTTAACTCAAAAAATTAAGTTATATACTAAATATATAAAATAAACTCAATAAAGTTCATTTTTTCGATTTTTGAAATTCCAAAGTTGACACACAAATTTGTTTAAAAAACTAACTAAAAATAAAATTTATAAAAAATGAAAAATATAGAAATTGTGTATGTTTAATCATTGTTGGACCAGTTGCATTGTGCTCATCGAGATTGTCTTTCTACTTCGATAATTTTAATATGTTTTATCCGTTCCTTTTTTTCAAGTATTATATAAGTTAAAGTATTGTTTGACCGTGAGCCGGAACATTATCCACCTGTTTGAAAGTTCCACCCATATGGTTTCCAACCAAACCATCTCTGAAGCATGGTCGTAAAATTAACCACATTTCTTGCTTTGATTTAACTTTAACTCGTTCGTCAGTTCAGACAGATACAAAATTTTAGGTTATTTGTCCTCATTAGAACTTGCACAACTATCAAGTCGGTTGACGAATATCCATCACTAGAGAAGATTGGGATTTGACTATCTATTTGTTAGATTTGAGAGTCTAGAGTGTTTTTGTGTTTTTTTTTAGAACTAGAGAAGTGTTGTGAACTTGTGATCAATTCAATACACCCAATAACTATTTATACTAACATATGAGTGCAAAATGGTCCAAAAAACACCAAAAAGCATCTAGTTTTTCCCAATGGCTATAACCGGTTCTCATTCTAAATCTTCTAACGAGTCCCTAACCTACGGTTCATTTCAGTTCAAAACCAATTACTAAGATATCGGTCACCAACCAGTTTTTATTATTAAAATGGTTCTTATGTGCACTTCTAATAGAGAGGGGGAGAAAGTAGGAGATGATGGCTCCTTTCATCAGGTGCACAAAAGAATGGAAACGGACTCGTACACAGCCCAAATACCTAGAAATGGGTTTTTTTAATCTTGGAATCGACCCTACCTGTAAGGTATGCATAAAATATATATTTGGCCTTAATACCTGCCATTTTATGCGTGTCTTACTTATGTGGCCAAGTCTGCAATGCCATAAATATATTTCATTTATGCCAGCTTTATTACGTTTAGAAAGATGATATATGTTTTTACTTGTTTGAACATTAATCTCATAATTACCATTTCGAGGTTTAGCCTCAAAATAAAGGACAACATTCAAGTAGGCAAAAATAGGAAAACCATTAAAACGTACTTGAATCCTTGTTCAAACAATGAAGAAACTGAAATAATGTTTCTGGTCAAACCAGGTGCATATAAATAGTTAGTTAAAGTAACTACAAGGCCGGGGAAAACAAAATGTTCCATTTGCCAGAACTGGAACTCTCTTTCCATTACCAACTATGAGTTCCAAGTGGCCTTGTTTCAGTTTCCTCCACTTTTCAGGCTTTTGCAAGACATTAATGGTGTGGAGACCACATCCGGTATCAAATACCCATGTGTTGCTAGAAACAGTGAAAAGTTCGATAACATAAATGAGAATATTAGAAGAAGTGCCAATGTTATTGGCCTTGTTCATCTTCAGCTTGGCTAGATACTGTGGGCAGTTTCCCTTCCAGTGCCCATTTGGTTGCATTCAAAGCACTGACGCTCTTAGGAGGGTGTGGTTTTGCAACATGCTTGTTGTTGGTGGCATTTCTGGCAGTAACAACAACTTTTCTCTTGCCTTTGCTCTTATGTTTCCTTTTTCTTGTTATTGGGATTCTTAACACCACCAGACTTGACCATTATAACTTGGTTGGTTTTGTGGAATAACCAAGTTTGTTCATTTGGTCAATGTATCCTTCCGTCTTTAGCACATAGGTACTGATACATGATCCTTCCAGCATTTTACAGTTTATGAGCTGTTTCATGGTGTCATATCGCTCCTGTCAGGCTTGTTTCTGGAACATGCCTTTCAGTTGCTGGATCACGTCTTAAGCATCCTTATCTTCCATGTTCTTCTGAAGTTTAGGAGACATGGTGGCTTTCATAAGGCAGGCTACCTCAACGGCATCCTCGTTATGTTTCTCCAGTGCCTTACGAGCAGTAGTATAATTACTTTCAGGCTCGGTAGGGACTGGGCCATCTAAGATATACAACCTTTCCGACATCTTGAGAGCTATTCTCAAATTGCAGTGCCATTCGAGAAGGTTGGTGTTATTCAAATTTTTATTTCTTTTCCTTTTCAAGTACTGACTTGAATATGAAGGAGTTGTTTTTATTAAACATCTGTTATACAAGCAAGGTGATATTAATTAGTATTTTCGATGTATATCTCCTTATTTCGTGAGGTGAGACGATAAGGATTGAGAATCCGGTTAGAAGCTCTTTCCAAAGGCGGCTGGGGCATGCAACATTAGCAAGAGGTTCAAGCGGACTGACAACGATTGTCAGTTGTGAGAAAAGCACAACTCCCGAGGTTTATGAGGCTGCGAGGATAACCTGTTGTCCTTGCATTGATACGTTTGGCCTCATCTATGCCACTTTTGTTCTCGAGACAGCTAGGGCACGTAACACGAGAAGAAAAGTAATAGTCGTCCTAAAACGGTCACATGTGGAAGGGTCGGATGTGTCGACGAAGCCCTTGCACCTTGGAAGGATAAACTAGACACCAAGTGTCGTGCTGTGGCTCCAACACTGATGGTTCGCATTATGCCCCAAGTGTTACTAGTAGTAGGATGGCATAGACTATTGATTTTAATTTTTACCAAATAGGGTCGTTATAGTCGGTTTTAGTTTAGATATTAAATTTGCGACATAACCAAAAGGACCCTTTCATCTCTCGGGACAATTAGTTTTAGATAACCTATAAAACTAAGTTTGTCGCGACTTGGAATAACCAATTTTAAGTTAATAGAAAACTATTAAGTTGATAGTTTTGGAAAATAAAACTAGTTTAATTTGCAAAACTTAATTGGTTATTATTTGTTTCAAAAACAACCTTTGTTTTATAACAAAAACTTTAACAAGTTGTAAAAACAATTTAGAACTTGTTTTAATGTGATTGTTTTTAATATTTTATAACTCCTCTTAAAATCATGTTGGTATTTAGGTTGGTTACGTTATAACAATTTATAAGATAAAAGCAACCACAATAGCAAGATAAATATGTAAATCCATATGGCCAAAATTGTTCGATCTTGCTAGAGCCTAATAGCAAGATCAAACGGGTCACGGGGTCACAACACACAAACAACCACTAGGATGGACTTGAGTGCATCTTGTTGTCTTGAGCAACTCCCACTAACTCCAAGACTCCTCTTGGCATTCGGTTTTGCTTCAGTTCTTCGTATCAACAATATTTAACAAGTAAATACAACAAAGTCAAAAGGCCTATCTATTTCAACTTTGAACCACAAGACGGGCCAAAACCATAAACTAATCTATTACAACTTTGAACCATCTCAGTGGTCAAAAATAATAATTACAAAACCGAATAAAATATACAACCACAAAAGTAAGGTCGGACCGGATTTACACATCGCACAACAATCACAAAGTAAACCGGGCAATATATTTTTGGTCAAGCAAAACAAATAAAATATTGACCAAAATAAAAGTGCCCTTAAAAATACTTAGATCAGAAACTTTAAATAAATAAAGTTTGGGTTCTAATTCCGGTTAAAAGGACCGGAACCGACTCATATGTTGTAACCAAGGCTCTGATACCACTGTTGGGTTTCCGTGGTGATCGGTCATAATTTTATTTATCAAAAACCCGGTTCAATAAATAATAGTTAATAAAAAAACGTAACGGAAATATAAACTAATGATCAACAAAACGAAACCCGACAGGATTCGGTTATATGCAAATACGAGCACAGTAAAAAAAAACATTTAACTACCGATGAGAAAAAATATACCTCGGTTAATGACTAACCGGTCGAGACACCGAGGTTCAACGAACAAGTGCTAGTAAACGAACCAACGAAACGCGACGAAGGAGGCGGCACCAAGCGGCGGCAGTCAGCAGCGCGGCGGCGACAGACGGCGGCGGCAGCCGGCGACAGTCAACAGCTGCTTCCAGGAGGTTGTCAGATTCCAAGTTGATAGAGAAAGGTTTGGTGGCAAGAAAAGCTGCTTCCAGGAGGTTGTCAAGTGTTTTCGCTCGACGATTCCATTCTTGGGTGGATGGTTTGGCCCTTGTTCCTGTAACTCAAATCCTAGCCCGGTATATCCTATTTTAGTTTTACACCATTGTGAACCTTACGCCATTTTTACTCTCTGATCGAGGTTCTCAGCATTGAAAAATCTTCGTAAACTAAATCACACGTGCATATGTTGACATTTAAGAGATATACAGTCTAGAAAATCAAGAGCAATGGTGATATATATGCGCATTAGACACCAAAAAATAAACACTCAAAAAATAGCTACAATTTAAGGTCTGTGTTTAGTGACGACATCAGATTCCTAATTTATGGAGAAAGGTCTGGTGGCAAGAAAAGCTGCTTCCAGGACGTTGCCAAGTGTTTTTGCTGACGATTCCATTCTTAGGTGGTTGGTTTGGCCCTTGTTCCTGTAACTCGAATCCTAGCCTGATATATCTCATTTTAGTTTTACACCATTGTGAACCTTACGCCTTTTTTACTCTCTGATCGTAGTTCTCGGCATTGAAAAATCTTCGTAAACTAAATCACACGTGTATATATTGACATTTAAGAGATATACAGTCAAAAAAATCAAGAGCAATGGTGATATATATGCGGATTAAACACAAAAAAAAAAACATTCAAAAAATGCCTACAATTTAAGGAATGTGTTTAGTGACGGCATCAGATTCCCAATTGATGAAGAAAGGTCTGGTGGCAAGAAAAGGTGCTTCCAGGAGGTTGTCAAGTATTTTCACTCAATGATTCCATTCTTGAGTGGTTGGTTTGGCCCTTGTTCCTGTAACTCGAATCCTAGCCCGGTATATCCGATTTTAGTTTTACACTATTGTGAACCTTACGCCATTTTTACTCTCTGATCGAGGTTCTCGGTATTGAAAAATCTTCGTAAACTAAATCACACGTGTAAAAGTTGACATTAAAGAGATATACAGTCAAGAAAATCAAGGGCAGTGGTGATATATATGCGAATTAGACACCAAAAAGTAAACACTCAAAATATGGCTACAATTTAAGGAATGTGTTTAGTGACGGCATCAGATTACTAATCGATGGAGAAAGGTCTGGTGGCAAGAAAAGCTGCTTTCAGGAGGTTGTCAAGTGTTTTCGCACGACTATTCCATTCATGGGTGGTTGGTTGGCCCTTGTTCCTGTAACTCGAATCCTAGCCCGGTATATCCCATATTAGTTTTACACCATTGTGAACCTTACGCCTTTTTTACTCTCTCATCGAGGTTCTCGGCATTGAAAAATCTTTGTAAACTAAATCACACGTGTATATGTTGACATTTAAGAGATATACAGTCAAGAAAATGAAGAGCAATGGGGATATATATGAAGATTAGACACCAAAAAATAAACACTCAAAAAATGGCTACAATTTAAGGAATGTGTTTAGTGACGGCATCAGATTCATAACTGATGAAGAAAGGTCTGGTGGAAAGAAAAGCTGCTTCCAGGAGGTTGTCACGTATTTTCACTCGACGATTCCATTCATGGGTGGTTGGTTTGGCCCTTGCTCATGTAACTCGAATCCTAGCCAGGTATATCCCATTTTAATTTTACACCAATATGAACCTTACGCCTTTTTAACTCTCTGATCGAGGTTCTCGGCATTGAAAAATCTGTGTAAACTAAATCACACGTGTATATGTTGACATTTAAGTTATATACAGTCTAAAAATCAAGAGCAATGGTTATATATATGCGGATTAGACACCAAAAAATAAACATTCAAAAAAATGGCTACGATTTAAGGAATGTGTTTAGTGACGGCATCAGATTCCTAATTTATGAAGAAAGGACTGGTGGCAAGAAAAGCTGCTTGTAGGAGGTTGTCAAGTATTTTCACTCGACGATTCCATTCTTGGGTGGTCGGTTTGGCCCTTGTTCCTGTAACTCGAATCCTAGCCCGGTATATCCCATTTTAGTTTTACACCATTGTGAACCTTATGCCTTTTTACCCTCTGATTGAGGTTCCCGGCACTGAAAAATCTTCGTAAACTAAATCACACGTGTATATGTTGACATTAAAGAGATACACAGTCAAGAAAATCAAGAGCAATGGGGATATATATGAGGATTAGACACCAAAATATAAACACTAAAAAAATGGCTGCAATTTAAGGTATGTGTTTAGTGACGACATCAGATTCCTAATTAATGGAGAAAGGTCTGGTGGCAAGAAAAGCTGCTTCCAGGAGGTTGCCAAGTGTTTTCGCTCGACGATTCCAATCTTGGGTGGTTGCTTTGGCCCTTGTTCCTGTAACTCAAATCCTAGCCCGGTATATCCTATTTTAGTTTTACACCATTGTGAACCTTACGCCATTTTTACTCTCTGATCGAGGTTCTCGGCATTGAAAAATCTTCGTAAACTAAATCACACGTGCATATGTTGACATTTAAGAGATATACAGTCTAGAAAATCAAGAGCAATGGTGATATATATGCGCATTAGACACCAAAAAATAAACACTCAAAAAATAGCTACAATTTAAGGTATGTGCTTAGTGACGGCATCAGATTCCTAATTGATGGAGAAAGTTCTGGTGGCAAGAAAAGGTGCTTTTAGGAGGTTGTCAAGTGTTTTCGCTCGACAATTCCATTCTTGTGTGGTTGGTTTGGCCCTTGTTCCCGTAACTCGAATCCTAGCACCGGTATATCCCATTTTGGTTTTATACCAATGTGAACCTTACGCCTTTTTTACTCTCTGATCGAGTTTCTTGGCATTGAAATATCTTCGTAAACTTAATCTCAAGTGTATATGTTGATATTTAAGAGATAGACAGTAAAGAAAATCAAGAGCGATGGTGATACATATATGCGGATTAAACACTAAAAAATAAACACTCAAAAAATGGCTACAATTTAAGGAATGTGTTTAGTGACGGCATCAGATTCCAAGTTGATAGAGAAAGGTTTGGTGGCAAGAAAAGCTGCTTCCAGAAGGTTGTCAATTGTTTTCGTTCGACGATTCCATTCTTGGGTGGTTGCTTTGGCCCTTGTTCCTGTAACTCAAATCCTAGCCCGGTATATCTTATTTTAGTTTTACACCATTGTGAACCTTACGCCATTTTTACTCTCTGATCGAGGTTCCCGGCATTGAAAAATCTTCGTAAACTAAATCACACGTGCATATGTTGACATTTAAGAGATACACAGTCTAGAAAATCAAGAGCAATGGTGATATATATGCGCATTAGACACCAAAAAATAAACACTCAAAAAATAGCTACAATTTAAGGTATGTGCTTAGTGACAACATCAGATTCCTAATTGATGGAGAAAGTTCTGGTGGCAAGAAAAGGTGCTTCTAGGAGGTTGTCAAGTGTTTTCGCTCGACAATTCCATTCTTGTGTGGTTGGTTTGTGTCAGGGCCCTAGCCCCGGTTTGACCAGGTCCAGAGCCGCGGGACAGGAATCCCGTGGTATCTAATTTAGGCGACAACGGAAGTCTTTCTAATACAAGATCTTTTAATATTTAAAATTGCCCGTTTACATAATTTAGGGATAAAACCCCGGTAATTTACAATCATTTGATTTCACTGGAAAATCTTTTATTTTACAAAAGATGTTTCTTTATTTTATCATGAGCCACTTTCTTAAGCTTGTAGTGCTTCACGACACTTTTCCTGGATCATAACAGATCACCTGAAACATGTTTGAAAAAGGTTTTGTCAGCGGGAAATACTGAGTGAGTTCATTCAGGTTTTATAAAATGACCCTTAGTTATAAAATTACAGCATAAGAGCGATTACAATGGTTTATATCTTATATTTATCTGGCGCCGTGTCACAATGGTGACATGTCACAATGGTGACGATGGTCATACCACTATTAGGTCAATGAACCCAAAATAGTGATGATTATTCCTAGTAGGTCAATGAACCTAACTGGGAGAAAATTAGTAATGTGCACAATACCCCACTGGCCAGTGATTCAAGATATCCACGACTTAGTCCCTGTAATTATAACCTTTGAAAATAATTTGAGGTATTGTAAAACAGTTGATAAAAAGAGAATGACTCACAAACTGTGAGAAAAGAGAATGGACCCACATTGCAGATTTAACGAGCAGTGTATAAGCCTACTGATTTAGCCTTGATTAACCTAATTTAAATAATAATGCACACACACTGGGTTAGTAACTAATACAGCAGTTACGACAATTCACGAGATTAAACCCTCACAACGATTAACGAAGTGCAATACTTAATAATTCAGCGGATTCACAACGAATGACAGAGTATAGTCCGAGTTCGGACAGCACTCAAACATTCAAGTCGAAATCACGATGAATAACAAAGTATAAACTCAATTTGAGCAGCACTCAAACAATCGTTGGATAGTTACAATCGATCGGACGTTGAATCGTAATAGCAATCGAGTTATTACCCTGATTGCGGCAGCGATTCGTGAATTGTGTGTGTTTGTGCAGTATACAGGCGATATCTCCGTGTGTATTTCGACTTTTTACGTCGTTTCAACTCCTAGAATCCAGTCCCAAAGTCCCCTGTTTATACACAAAATTTGACCCCCCTCGCGTGACGCGAGGGGTACCCCTATGGGTGTGGCGTGACGCGAGGGGTCACCCTACTCCATAGGGTAGCCCTTCGTGTGTGTAGGTTGGCTGAGTCGACAGTTTTGTAAAATTCAATTTCGACAACAAGTTATTTAGATAATTGTTGGCTAGGGTTTACCCCCCCCGAGTTTTAGGGGCCCTGATCCTAATTCCGATGATTCTGAAAATTTTAGGGTTTATGCAGAATTACTTGGGTTTCTCAATTAGGGTTTCCTTAATAGATAATTAACACCCAAAGTATTAATTTTAGTGAGAGTCGTTACAGTTTGGCACTTGTTCCCGTAACTCGAATCCTAGCACCGGTATATCCCATTTTAGTTTTATACCAATGTGAACCTTACGCCTTTTTTACTCTCTGATCGAGTTTCTTGGCATTGAAATATCTTCGTAAACTTAATCTCAAGTGTATATGTTGATATTTAAGAGATATACAGTCAAGAAAATCAAGAGCGATGGTGATACATATATGCGGATTAAACACCAAAAAATAAACACTCAAAAAATGGCTACAATTTAAGGAATGTGTTTAGTGACGGCATCAGATTCCAAGTTGATAGAGAAAGGTTTGGTGGCAAGAAAAGCTGCTTCCAGGAGGTTGTCAAGTGTTTTCGCTCGACGATTCCATTCTTGGGTGGTTGGTTTGGCCCTTGTTCCTGTAACTCAAATCCTAGCCCGGTATATCCTATTTTAGTTTTACACCATTGTGAACCTTACGCCATTTTTAGTCTCTGATCGAGGTTCTCGGCATTGAAAAATCTTCGTAAACTAAATCACACGTGCATATGTTGACATTTAAGAGATATACAGTCTAGAAAATCAAGAGCAATGGTGATATATATGCGCATTAGACACCAAAAAATAAACACTCAAAAAATAGCTACAATTTAAGGAATGTGCTTAGTGACGGCATCAGATTCCTACTTGATGGAGAAAGTTCTGGTGGCAAGAAAAGGTGCTTCTAGGAGGTTGTCAAGTGTTTTCGCTCGACAATTCCATTCTTGTGTGGTTGGTTTGGCCCTTGTTCCCGTAACTCGAATCCTAGCACCGGTATATCCCATTTTAGTTTTATACCAATGTGAACCTTACCCATTTTTTACTCTCTGATCGAGTTTCTTGGCATTGAAATATCTTCGTAAACTTAATCTCAAGTGTATATGTTGATATTTAAGAGATATACAGTCAAGAAAATCAAGAGCGATGGTGATACATATATGCGGATTAAACACCAAAAAATAAACACTCAAAAAATGGCTACAATTTAAGGAATGTGTTTAGTGACGGCATCAGATTCCAAGTTGATAGAGAAAGGTTTGGTAGCAAGAAAAGCTGCTTCCAGGAGGCTGTCAAGTGTTTTCGCTCGACGATTCCATTCTTGGTTGGTTGGTTTGAAACGTGTTCCCGTAACTCGAATACTAGCCTGGTATATTTCAATTTAGTTTTACACCATTGTGAACCTTACACCTTTTTTACTCTCTGATCGAGGTTCTTGGCATTGAAACATCTTCGTAAACTAAATCACACGTGTATATATTGACATTTAAGAGATATACAGTCAAGAAAATCAAGAGCAATTGTGAAATATATGCGGATTAGACACCAAAAAATAAACACTCAAAAAATTGCTACAATTTAAGGAATGTGTTTAGTGACGGCATCAGATTCCTAATTTATGAAGAAAGGACTGGTGGCAAGAAAAGCCGCTTACAGGAGGTTATCAAGTATTTTCACTCGACGATTCCATTCTTGGGTGGTTGGTTTGGCCCTTTTTCCTGTAACTCGAATCCTAGCCCGGTATATCCCATTTTAGTTTTACACCATTGTGAACCTTACGCCTTTTTACCCTCTAATTGAGGTTCCCGGCATTGAAAAATATTCGTAAACTAAATCACACGTGTATATGTTGACATTAAAGAGATACACAATCAAGAAAATCAAGAGCAATGGGGATATATATGAGGATTAGACACCAAAATATAAACACTAAAAAAATGGCTACAGTTTAAGGTATGTGTTTAGTGACGACATCAGATTCCTAATTAATCGAGAAAGGTCTGGTGGCAAGAAGAGCTGCTTCCAGGACGTTGCCAAGTGTTTTCGCTCGACGATTCCATTCTTGGGTGGTTGGTTTGGCCCTTGTTCCTGTATCTCAAATCCTAGCCCGGTATATCCTATTTTAGTTTTACACCATTGTGAACCTTACTCCATTTTTACTCTCTGATCGAGGTTCTCGGCATTGAAAAATCTTCGTAAACTAAATCACACGTACATATGTTAACATTTAAGAGATATACAGTCTAGAAAATCAAGAGCAATGGTGATATATATGCGCATTAGACACCAAAAGATAATCACTCAAAAAATAGCTACAATTTAAGGTATGTGCTTAGTGACGGCATCAGATTCCTAATTGATGGAGAAAGTTCTGGTGGCAAGAAAAGGTGCTTCTAGGAGGTTGTCAAGTGTTTTCGCTCGACAATTCCATTCTTGTGTGGTTGGTTTGTGTCACGGCCCTAGCCCCGGTTTGACCCGGTCCAGAGTCGCGGGACAGGAATCCCGTGGTATTTAATTTAGGCGACAACGGAAGTCTTTAGTACAAGATCCTTTAATACTAAAAATGCTCGTTTACTTTATTACATAATTTAGGGATAAAACCCTGTTATTTACAAATAAGGGGATTTCACTGGGAAATCTTTATTTTATAAAACATGTTTCTTTATTCATTTATATTGAGCCACTTTCCTTAAGCTGATAGTGCTTCGCGGCACTTTCCTTGGATCACAACAGATCACCTGAAACATGTTTGAAAAAGGTTTTGTTTGCGGGGAAATACTGAGTGAATCATTCTTTTTATGTGAAACAATATTTAGTTATAATTTACAGTATTAAGAGCGATTACAATTGCTCCTATCTTATAATTATCTTGGCCAATTGTCATTCGACCGGATCTATGACTGTGGTCATATCACTATTGGGTCCTGTCACCCAACAGTGACGTATATCACTATTTAGGTCCAGCCACCTAAAAGTGACATGTATCATGACTTAGGCGCGCCCACCTAATCTGATAAACAACAGTAATGTGCACAATACCCCACTTACTGCCAGTAACTTTAAGATTTGCAAAGACTTAATCCCTGTAATTATAACTGGAAAGCAAATAGGGTTTTAAAAGTAATTTGATAAAAAGAGAATGACTCACATTGCAGATTTAACGAGCAGTGTATAAGCCTACTGATTAGCCTTGTTTGATCCTAATTTAAATAACAATGCACACAACTGGGTTAGTAACTAATACAGCATTTACGACAATTCACGAGATTAAACCCTCACAACGATTGACAAAGTGCGATACTTAAATATCCAGTGGATTCACAACGAATAACAGAGCATAGCCTGGATTTGGGCAATACCCAAATATTCTGTCGGAATCACGACGAATAACAAAGTATAAACCCAATTTGAGCAGCACTTAAATAATCGTTGGATAGTTTCAATCGATCGGACGTTGAATCGTAATAGCGATCGAGTTAATACCTGGTATTGGCGCAACACCTCGCTACTAATTGAAATTTCGACCTTACAGTGATAAGAATTCGTTTTTATTGAAAATTTTCGACATCAGTGTACTGTGGAGGTAACTGGCTATTTATAGCTGAAATTAGGGTTTTACGCGGCCCGCGTAAACCCACATGTTACATTTACGCGGCCCGCGTGGCCGCCTAGTCTACGCGTAGGGTTGATTGGTCACAAGTAGGTCCCCCAGTTGGTCAACACGTGGCCCCGACATCCTTATCTGGTTAACCTCAAGTTGACGCGGCCCGCGTAAGACAAGACTTGTCTTTTACGCGGCCCGCCTGAGACCCATAATTTTGTTTTTTTTTTCTTGATTTTTGATATGGTTTAGGGTTTCAGGGGTCCGAGTTTATAAATACGGGTATTTTGTTAGGAAGTTTTGAGAGTCCTTACATCCTCCCCACCTTATTTAAATCGCGTCCTCGAGATTTATTGGAATAAGTGAGGATATTTGCGCTTCATCTCTGATTCTAGCTCCCAAGTGTACTCCGGTCCTCTCTTTGAATTCCACTTGACTTTGACTAATACTAGTCGTTTATGTTTAAGAAACTTGATCTTTCTATCTTCTATTTGTAGTGGTTGCTCTACAAATTTCAACTTTTCATTTACCTCTATATCTTGAAGAGGTACTACCAGGGATTCGTCTGATAAACATTTCTTGAGGTTGGATACATGAAATACATCATGTACTCCAGCTAGTTCAGTTCTTCTGGTAGTTGTAGACGATAAGCTAATGGTCCTATTCGTTGAATTACTGGAAATGGTCCTACGTATCTTGGACTTAATTTTCCTTTCTTACCGAATTGTACTACTCCTTTCCAAGGAGAAACTTTCAAGAGTACTTTGTCTCCGACTTGAAATTCTAACGGCTTGCGGCGATTATCTGCATAGCTCTTCTGACGATCTCGAGACGTTTTCAGTCTTTCCTTGATCTGAGTTATTCTGTCAGTGGTTTCTTGTACAATTTTAGGACCTGATAATTGACTTTCTCCTATTTCTGCCCAACAAACGGGAGTTCTGCACTTGCGTCCGTACAGTGCTTCGAATGGGGCAGCTTCAATGCTTGAATGATAACTATTGTTATAGGAAAATTCAATTAAGGGTAAGTGGTTATCCCAGTTACCACCAAAATCTATCACACATGCTCGGAGCATGTCTTCCAGGGTTTGTATTGTCCTTTCGCTTTGTCCGTCTGTTTGTGGATGATATGCCGTACTTAAATTTAGTCGGGTTCCCATTGCTTCCTGGAAGCTAGTCCAGAAATGGGAAGTGAAACGACTATCCCTATCCGATACAATGGAGAGTGGAACTCCATGTAAGGATACTACTTCGTCTACGTACAACTTTGCTAACCTTTCCATGCTAAAGGTTTCTTTCATGGGTAGAAAATGAGCTGATTTGGTTAATCGATCCACGATGACCCAAATCGCATCATTACCTTTTCTGGTTTTGGGTAACTTAGTAACAAAATCCATTGTTATGAGTTCCCATTTCCATACAAGCATTTCTAATTGTTGTAGTAGTCCTGAAGGTTTCTGATGTTCTGCTTTTACTTGTGAATAGGTTAGACACTTAGATACGTATCTAGCTATATCCTTTTTCATACCTATCCACCAGAAATTATTCCTTAAATCTTGGTACATCTTATTGTTACCTGGGTGCATGGTGTATCTAGATTTATGAGCTTCCTCTAGAATCTTATTTCTTAAATCTCCCTGTTTAGGTACCCAAATTCTTTTCTTGTGGAATCTCCAAATTCCATCACTTCCTTGTTCCAGTTCCTTTATATACACTTTCATTCCTTCCGTATCGTCCTTGATTACTGTTTCTTGAATTTTCTTCAATTGCTCCATTAAATCAATTTGCAGATTTAATCTAAGAGCACGGACTCGTTTTTGCTTTTCATGATATTTACGACTTAAAGCATCTGCAACTATGTTCGCCTTTCCTTCGTGATACTGAATATCACAGTCGTAATCACTTAGGATTTCCATCCATCTTCTTTGCCTCATGTTTAATTCTTTTTGCCCAAATATGTACCTTAAGCTTTTGTGATCTGTATAAACAATAAACTTACTTCCGTACAGATAATGTCTCCAAATCTTAAGGCCAAAAATTATGGCTCCTAACTCTAAGTCATGAGCCGTATAGTTTTCCTCGTGCTTCTTCAATTGTCTGGAGGCATACGCAATTACCTTCTTGCGTTGCATTAACACACATCCAAATCCTAATTTTGAAGCATCACAGTAGACTTCCAAATCTTCCGTTCCTTCGGGTAAAGCCAAAATTGGAGCATTTGTTAACCTTTGCTTTAAAATCTTAAAGGCTTCTTCCTGTCTAGGTCCCCATTCAAATTTAACTGCTTTACAGGTCAGCTTAGTCAAGGGTATAACTATCTTAGAAAAATCTATAATAAATCGTCTGTAGTATCCAGCTAAGCCTAGAAAGCTTCTAATTTCCATAGCAGTTTGCGAAACCTTCCATTTGGTAATCGCTTCTATTTTAGAAGGATCTACATGGATACCTTCGTGATTTACCATGTGACCTAAAAATTGCACTTCTTGTAGCCAGAATTCACACTTCGAGAATTTGGCGTAGAGCTTTTCTTTTCTTAACAAAGTTAAGAGTGTATGTAGGTGCTCACCATGTTCTTCCTGATTTTTGGAATAAATAAGTATATCATCAATAAAGACAATTACAAATTTATCCAAATATGGTTTACAGATCCGATTCATCATGTCCATGAATGCTGCGGGTGGATTCGTTAATCCGAAGAGCATGACTGTAAACTCATAATGACCATACCTAGTTCTAAAAGCAGTTTTAGGTTTGTCTTCCTCTTGTACTTTCAATTGATGATATCCGGAGCGTAAGTCTATCTTAGAGAAATACCTAGCTCCCTGGAGTTGATCAAAAAGATCATCAATCCTAGGTAATGGGTATCGATTCTTAATTGTAACCTTATTTAATTCTCTATAATCGATACACATTCTCATCGATCCATCTTTGTTTTTCACGAACAATACTGGTGCTCCCCAAGGGGATGAACTAGGTTGTATGAAACCTTTGCTTAGTAATTCATTTAACAGATTTTTCAATTCTAGCATTTCTGTGGGTGCTAGTCGGTAAGGTGCCTTGGCTATTGGTGTAGTTCCAGGAATTAGATGAATTCTAAACTCTACTTCTCTATCAGGTGGTAATCCAGGTAATTCTTCTGGAAAGACGTCTGGGTATTCTGAAGCTACCGGGATGTCATGAAGTTCCTTACTTTTAGTGTTTATGATTACAGAAATCATATACACTACTTCTTGTTTTCTTGAATAACTGGCCAACTTCATTACTGAAATGAATTTCAATGGTTTTCGTGACTTATCTCCTGTAATTAAAATTACTTCTCCTGTAGGGGTACGGATTTCTACGGAATTTTTATCACAAAGGATTCGAGCATGGTTGGCTACCAACCAATCCATTCCTAACACCACATCGAATCCGGCTAACTTCATAGGTAACAGGTTTGCAGAAAACTTATGGCCTAAAAGTTCTATCTTTCCTTCTTGCAAAACCTTATCTATGTTAACAGAATTTCCATCTGCTGTTTCGACTGTGAAAATCTGCCTAAGGGTGGTTAAAGGTAAATTAAGAGCTTGGCAGAATGAAGTATTTATAAAACTTTGGTTTTGTAACACCCACCCCGTAACCCGGGTGATTGTGCACAATTGATACACTTACAGCGGAAACAAACTAAACTTTCATTAAAACTTATAATAGTCTGAGTAAAACACTTTATTTATTTACAAACTTTTGGCAACTAAGAACTCCTTGATTTTCTAAAACTCCACAACTGTCAAGTAGTTCCTATAGCTTTCCTCATGACTCACCTGTGATAAGTATACTCAAAACGACGTCAGATATATACTGGTGAGCTCATACTATACAATTTTTATAAAGACAGACCACGATTTACATTATATGCATACACAATATGGGCATGTGACCACATTATAGTCAGGTTGGGCCTCATTGAACCTTATAGGTCACATTTGACTTGTCACAAACCACCGTACAAGAGACATACTGGTCCTCCAGCTGTGTCCCCCTACGGCCGTCACATAGGTATGAGTGTGTGTCGCTGGACCTTATAAGCACGAAGTGCCTGTGGGTATAACACCTTATTACCCTTCCCAGAGTGACACACCTCATTAAGCATAATAGGATCCCATATACCCCTACTGACACATGCATACTGCAGCATTCTCATTATTACCAGTTATGGACGAGTATACTATCACAGTTTAAAAGACAAGTATGATGACTCACCTGATTAGCAATTGCTTAACAACCGCTAGTAATACTGGGTTATGTCTCAAGGTCCTGACACAATTACATAATCCTAGGTTAGGTAATGGTACACCTAACTAGTCATTATCATGGTTGGATATTGGTTAACACTGCCTTGTTTAAGCATGGGTGATCAGTCCATGCCTAACTAAGGCTAGGCTACCCAATACCCGCCCCTGACAATAACCCTAGTACCTAAAAGTAATACTAACACTACTACTACTACTAATATATTATTACTAATAATAAAACTAATATTAACTACTAAAAATAAATAATAAATAACTAAACATAAACTTAAACGAGAGTATACCTCAAAACTATCTACGGCACGTTGATGTAGAGTTTCCCTACTCCTGCTCCTACTCGCGCTCCAAAAACGACTACTAACAACACCCAACAGGGTATCGTATACTCGGGATTCTCTATACTAGAGCATTCCCGTTAAAGAAACTGGTACCTAAACAAACTACTGAGACTCTTATTTAAAGCAAACAAGCAGGCACCTCAAATTATACCTGGGGCGATGTGGGATAAAAGTGACGTGCCTACCTGCCTGCTTGACCTGCTAGCTTGCTTGCTTATATATATTAATTCAGCTGCTTAACTCGTTTTTCTTGTATAACTTTTAAAATATGACGTTTTATAAAACGACGAATATGTCATTAGAACGAGCATATTTTTATCTACGTTTTAACCTAAGTTTCATTAAAAACGGAGTAAGGTAAAAAATAATATATTTAATTATTAATATTAACGGTCTCCTATATTAGCCAAGGTTTGTCAAGATATTTCACCTTTCACACAATTATCTTACTCGTTTAACAATATATGAAATATAAATTACATATTTCACACGTTTATAACCAGCACATTAAGATTCAGGGTATTACATCCTTCCCTCCTTACAAAAATTTCGTCCTCGAAATTTGTCATTACTTAAAAAGATGAGGGTACTTATCTTTCATTATGTTTTCTAGTTCCCATGTAAAGTTGGGTCCATGACGTGCGTTCCACTTGACTTTGACTAACGGGATTTCCTTCTTGCGTAACTTTTTAACCTTTCTATCTTCGATTTGTAGTGGTTCTTCAATGAAGTTGAGTTTTTCGTCAACCTGTACCTCTTCCAGGGGTATTTGTTGGGCTTCGTCCACTAGGCACTTCCTTAAATTTGATACATGGAAAGTATTATGTATTCCTGCCAGCTGTTCAGGAAGTTTTAGCCGATAAGCCACTGGTCCTACTTTGCTTGTTACTTCAAACGGACCAATGTATCAGGGTTTCAACTTTCCCTTCTTTCCAAATCGAATCACTCCTTTCAGAGGATGATATGTAGTGCTTAGATTAAGCTTGGTTCCCAACTCTTGTTGGAAACTTTGCCAGAATTTAGATGTGAAACGACTATCTCTGTCTGATATGATCGATACAGGCAGCCCATGTCGCGAGACTATTTCTTTGATGTAAATTTGAGCTAGCTTGTTCATCTTATAGTCCTCACGAATTGGCACGAAGTGTGCAGACTTGGTCAATCTGTCCACTATTACCCAAATAGTATCATAACCGTGACTTGACCTTGGGAGCTTCGTGATAAAATCCATGATGATTTTCTCCCATTTCCATTCTGGGATCTCTGGTTGTTGCAAGTATCCAGAGGGTTTTTGATGTTCTGCCTTCACCTTAAGGCATGTAAGGCATTTTTCCACATAATGGGCAACAGATCGCTTCATTCCTGGCCACCAATAATCTCTCCTTAAATCCATATACATCTTGTCACTGCCAGGGTGAATGGAATACTTAGACTTATGAGCTTCCTCTAAGATTGTATCCTGCAGTCCTCCAAAATTAGGAACCCATATCCTATTGTTGAACCTAAGGATATTATCATTTCCCATTGTCAGTAGCTTCAGTCTCCCAATCATTCTTTCTTTTACAATATGATTCTCTTTTAAGGCTTCTTGTTGTATATTCTTAACTTGATCTAAGAGACTAGTTTTAGCCTCTATTCTGGTTGCACGAATTCTTATTGGTTGAGGTTTCTCTTTTCTACTTAGAGCATCTGCTACTATGTTTGCCTTACCTGGATGGTATTGGATCTCACAGTCGTAATCACTTAATAACTCCATCCATCGTCTCTGACGCATATTGAGCTCCTTCTGCTCAAATATGTGTTTTAAACTTTTATGGTCACTATAGATAGTGCACTTTGTACCGTAAAGATAGTGCCTCCAAATTTTCAATGCGAACACTATGGCACCAAGTTCCAAATCATGGGTTGTGTAGTTCCATTCATGAATCTTCAACTGTCTAGAGGCGTAGGCAATCACTTTGCCTCTTTGCATGAGTACACATCCCATACCATAGTGAGATGCATCACAGTAGACGGCAAAATCTTTTATTCCCTCAGGAAGTGACAGTATTGGGGCGCTACATAACTTATGCTTTAACGTGTTAAAGGCTTCTTCTTGTTTAGGTCCCCAATTAAACTTAGAGGCTTTCTGGGTTAGTGTGGTTAATGGTGTTGCAATCTTTGAGAAGTCTTGAATAAACCTTCTATAGTATCCTGCTAACCCCAGAAATCTTCTGATTTCAGTGGGATTCTTCGGTACTTCCCATTTCTTGATGGCCTCGATCTTTGCAGGGTCAACTTGTATTCCACATTCATTTATCACGTGGCCTAGGAATTGCACCTCACGTATCCAAAATTCACACTTAGAGAACTTTGCATAGAGTTTTTCTTTCTTGAGCAATTCAAGGACTGCTCTTAGGTGTTGTTCATGTTCTACCTCGTTCTTAGAGTAGATAAGGATATCGTCAATAAAAACGATCACAAACTTATCGAGGTAAGGTTTACAAACCCTGTTCATGAGGTCCATGAACACTGCAGGTGCGTTGGTCAGTCCAAATGGCATTACCAAAAATTCATAATGACCATACCTAGTCCTGAAGGCAGTCTTAGGTATGTCTTTTGGTACAACTTTCACTTGGTGGTATCTAGACCTCAAGTCTATTTTAGAGAAATAGCTTGCCCCTTGTAATTGATCAAACAAGTCGTCGATCCTGGGCAAAGGGTATTTATTCTTTATAGTGGCTTTATTCAAGTCTCTATAATCGATGCACAGACGCATCGTCCCATCTTTCTTCTTGACAAATAAGATGGGTGCTCCCCATGGTGACGAACTAGGTTGGATAAACCCCTTGTCAAGCAATTATTGTAGTTGCTTCTTAAGTTCTTGCATTTCTGTCGGGGCTAGTTTGTACGGCGACTTAGCAATCGGTGATGTACCTGGAACTAGGTCAATGCGAAACTCAACCTGTCTATCCAATGGTAGTCCCGGGAGCTCATCGGGAAACACTTCGGGGTATTCTCGTACTACTGGCACGTCCTCGACCTTCTGCTTTTCTGTAGTGTTTATGACATATGCTAAAAAGGCAACATACCCTTTCCTTAGGCATTTATGTGCTTGTGCTATCGTGATGAGGTTCTTAGTCTTGTCAGTGCGGTCTCCCGATACAGTTAGCTGTTTGCCGTTGGGTAATCAGAGTCGGACGATTCTTTTGTCACATATAACTTCCGCATGATATGGTGTCAACCATTCCATTTCTATGACTATGTCGAATTCTCCAAGTTCCATAGGCATTAGGTCTATAGGGATAACATGGTTGTTTAAGCTTATTTTACAATTCTTAACTATGTCAACTATCTCTCTTTGACTTCCGTCAGCCATTTCTACTGTAAAGGCATGATCTAGGTTTTGGGATGCCTGGTTCAAGTAAGGTCTAAAGGTAGTCGACACTAGACTTCTATTTGCACCGGTATCAAATAACACACGCGCATATACATCATTTACGAGATACGTACCCGTGATAACGTCTGTATTGGTCTTGGCTTCTTCCGTGGTGAGTACAAATGCCCGCCCTTTTGGCTGATTTGGTTGTGTCCTATCATTTCTTTTGAGTTCGGGACATTCAGATCTCATGTGGTTAGGGTCTCCACATTTGAAACACTTCTTCTTTTCCTTGCATTCTTGAAGAGCATGACCCGTCTTTTTACAATTTGGACAAAGAAAACGACATTCCCCCGTATGAAAGCGTTTGCAAATTTGACATTGAGGAAATGTTTTAGGCCTTTTAAAGTTGTTATTTCGGGTGTCCCCCTTTCTTTCTTCCCACTTCCTTTTTGGTGCGGGAGATTCAACCTGCCGCAGAATCATCTCGGCAGCCATGACGGCGCCAGCCTCAACAGTTTCTGCAAAAGTCTTGGGGGATTTGGATTTGATAAACACCCTTATTTTAGAGGGTAGACCCCAAATAAACCTATTGATCAATTGTTCCTCAGTCAATGCTAAATAAGAAACCAGTCGAGACATGTCGTTGAAACGAGAAACATACTCTCGATAGGTTTTATTTCCCATTTTTAACTGAAAGAATTCCACTTCCAGTTGCTCAGTCTCACTGGGAGGACAATACTTAGCAAGAAACTTATGAATAAACTCCTCCCACTTCATCTCCTTAACCTTTTCTTTTCCCTATGTTCGGACCACAATGTTCCACCAGTGAAGGGCTTCAGCTTCAAACATATGTACGGCGAACCGTACTTTGTTGCGGTCATCACACTCACATATGTCTAATACTGACTCCATTCTGTTGAGCCAGTCTTGAGCTTCTAGTGCTCCCTTCTTCCGTCAAAGGACTGAGGTTTACAGGACATGAAGAGCTTATAAGTACATTCCTTTGATTTGGAATATTCACCTTTTTCTTCTAGTGGCATGGTTGCAATAGTGTTTTTCCTTTCGCCCATTCCTTCCCTTTGTACTGGCGTGGAGGCTGCTGAGCTTTCTTCATGTCGTTCTCCAGATTGGTTAACATTACCGGTTTGTGCATTCTTCATTACCTTAGCCACTTCCACAGCTATATTGTGGATATCCTCAGTATTTAGACGCATGCTTGTACTAGACCGGGACCTGACACTATGAGAGGGAGTTCGAGTCCTATACGAATCTTCCTCTCTCCTTCTGTTATTCTGATTATTTCTAGACCCTTGTTCATCTCTATGTTCAGACATTGTCTCCTTCCTATAGGAATATGAGTATAAAGATGTACTAGTATGTATGATACATCATTATAATATAAAAACTATATACGTCACGTAGAGATATATATATATATATACGTGTGTGTGTGTATATATATATATATATATAGCACATAGAAAGGCACAACATAGTTTACTTCTTCTAGCGTCACTCAACTGACTATGCAAGTACTTTTCCCGAGAACATGTTATTTGGCCTAGTCTGAGTGTGCTATTTAATCTTTAGAGAACAACTGGTTAAAGCTTAGGCATTCCTGCAATACCTAATTCGCTAAAACCTCGGGCTCTGATACCAACTGTAACACCCACCCCGTAACCCGGGTGATTGTGCACAATTGATGCACTTACAGCGGAAACAAACTAAACTTTCATTAAAACTTATAATAGTCTGAGTAAAACACTTTATTTATTTACAAACTTTTGGCAACTAAGAACTCCTTGATTTTCTAAAACTCCACAACTGTCAAGTAGTTCCTATAGCTTTCCTCATGACTCACCTGTGATAAGTATACTCAAAACGACGTCAGATATATACTGGTGAGCTCATACTATACAATTTTTATAAAGACAGACCACAGTTTACATTATATGCATACACAATATGGGCATGTGACCACATTATAGTCAGGTTGGGCCTCATTGAACCTTATAGGTCACATTTGACTTGTCACAAACCACCGTACAAGAGACATACTGGTCCTCCAGCTGTGTCCCCCTACGGCCGTCACATAGGTATGAGTGTGTGTCGCTGGACCTTATAAGCACGAAGTGCCTGTGGGTACAACACCTTATTACCCTTCCCAGAGTGACACACCTCATTAAGCATAATAGGATCCCATATACCCCTACTGACACATGCATACTGCAGCATTCTCATTATTACCAGTTATGGACGAGTATACTATCACAGTTTAAAAGACAAGTATGATGACTCACCTGATTAGCAATTGCTTAACAGCCGCTAGTAATACTGGGTTATGTCTCAAGGTCCTGACACAATTATATAATCCTAGGTTAGGTAATGGTACACCTAACTAGTCATTATCATGGTTGGATATTGGTTAACACTGCCTTGTTTAAGCATGGGTGATCAGTCCATGCCTAACTAAGGCTAGGCTACCCAATACCCGCCCCTGACAATAACCCTAGTACCTAAAAATAATACTAACACTACTACTACTACTACTACTACTAATATATTATTACTAATAATAAAACTAATATTAACTACTAAAAATAAATAATAAGTAACTAAACATAAACTTAAACGAGAGTATACCTCAAAACTATCTACGGCACGTTGATGTAGAGTTTCCCTACTCTTGCTCCTGCTCGCGCTCCAAAAACGACTACTAACAACACCCAACGGGGTATCGTATACTCGGAATTCTCTATACTAGAGCATTCCCGTTAAAGAAACTGGTACCTAAACAAACTACTGAGACTCTTATTTAAAGCAAACAAGCAGGCACCTCAAATTATACCTGGGGCGATGTGGGATAAAAGTGACGTGCCTACCTGCCTGCTTGACCTGTTAGCTTGCTTGCTTATATATATTAATTCAGCTGCTTAACTCGTTTTTCTTGTATAACTTTTAAAATATGACGTTTTATAAAACGACGAATATGTCATTAGAACGAGCATATTTTTATCTACATTTTAACCTAAGTTTCATTAAAAACGGAGTAAGGTAAAAAAAATAATATATTTAATTATTAATATTAACGGTCTCCTATATTAGCCAAGGTTTGTCAAGATATTTCACCTTTCACATAATTATCTTACTCGTTTAACAATATATGAAATATAAATTACATATTTCACACGTTTATAACCAGCACATTAAGATTCAGGGTATTACAGGTTTGAACCAGAGTCAAATAATACTTTTGCAAACACGTCGTGGACTAAAAACGTACCGGCTATCACATCAGGGATGAGTTTTGCTTCTTGAGTGGTCAACTGGAATGCTCGTGCATTCGTTTTAGTATTTCCGTCTACTTGTTTGGCTTTGTTGTCTGCTGGTTTTATTAGTGTAGGTCCCCTTGAGTCGTATGGATCTTCACAGAATCGTCAATCCAATCAAGAGTGCGGAATCCTCTTGATCAGAATAAGCAGAAAACGTGTAGGAACAGAAATCAGCAATCACTTTCAAACCGGATCTTTATTGATTATCTATCAAACTGATTACAATCAATCAAGATCCCTCACAAACCCTAATTTCATCCAAGTACTAGCTCTCACGAAATTCTATCTCTCACAAACTGTTTTGGCTGATTAACCTAAACCCTAAAGCCTAACCTTGTTTATATAACACAAGGTTTACTATTTGGGCTAGGGTTTGCAACATGGGCAAGCCCAATTCGTTTCCCCTTGACCCAAATGGGTTTAGTTTAGCCCAAACTCAATTATTTCACTATTACAAAGCTAAACCCGCTAACTGTCTATCGTTTAACTAATTACAAGATATCCAAAGACCAAATCTAAGCTGTTGTCACAAATATGCACCAACAAACTCCCCCTTGACAATAGCTTCATAAAACTTTGTCTTCAGTCAAAACTTTGTATTTAGTCTTCTTGCTGTCCCCTTTAACAAAACTTTGTCTTTAGTCTTCTTGCAATCTTCACGTAGTCTTGCACTGTCTTTGGTCTTTGGATAGCTTCAGCTTCAACAGCTTCTGTCAGCAACAGACTGTCAGCAACAGACTCCCCCTAAGCTGATGCATCCAATCACCAAATCTTCAAAACGTTAGCACTTGAGTAAACTCCAGTTTAGCATTTGCACAGCAATCTTCAAACTCTTCAACTTTGTCTGCAATGTAGAAAGGAGGTTCTACCATGCATCCAATCAAACTCTCATCTTCATAATTCACAGCAACTTCACAGCAGCAAACTGCTTCAATCTGTATACTATAAAACAAACATCTCGAGAAACCATAAGAATTTTTCAACATAAGTTAAATAAATTATTATTTTTCAAGAGATTAGTTAAACTGTATGACAGATTAAGCATTTTCAACTTCATCACCAACACGCAAAACTTTTTGTCCAACACAAAAGAACCTGCATGATTTAAAATTTTGAACTCACTTTCTAACACCGTCTCCCCCTATCAGTAACAATTTCTCCACGAATAACAGTTTTCCGTACGTTAAGAATTTTAAACAGAAAAAGACACTATTTTTGGATTTTTATATTTTTCTGAAAGCAAGTAAATACAAAAACAAGAAACATTCTATTTTTGTGAGAATCACTGGTAAGAAGATCATATCAGCACAATCAAACTGTTTCACACTATTAGATAATTCTTTAATTAATTTTTCAGTGAAAAGCAGTTCAAGACGATTACCAGTATGTTTGTCCACTTAAACAAAATGCATGAACATTTCAAGTACCATTACCATATGATACGTTAAGGTAACTTTATTTTTGATATCTGAGTATGTCCCACTTCAGGATATACCCCCACGATCAAGGTATGCACAAAGATTCATCGTAGTAGGTGAGTATACTGATGTCAACCTTCAAGATATCATGACGGTGTCTAGATCTGCATATAATATGTATTATCATGTTTTGATTGCTTAACTATGAACACCCAAATAAATGCTAATCAAATCCTAGAAATATAAACAACACACTCTATCATGCAAGTATCTTCCCTACCACATATTTCACAAGTCCAATCCAGATTTCTGAAATCTTAACTGGGAATAGGTTGAGAAGAGAACAGAATAGATCTTTAGTAGAGATGGTATAATATACAGATCAAATGAGATTTTCTCAGTTTGATATAGGTTTCTTGGGTTTCTTTTGGGCACTTGAGGGCCTCTTTCGGGTGTATTAGATCTATAGCGCGACAACGTACAGCTAGGTCAGCATGTATCTGGATGCAGCAGAAGCTGTCGTTGCCTAGCACCTCCAGGTCAGCATATATCTGGATGCAGCAGAGGAGGTACACGACTTTTTTCAGAGAAGATTTCAGAATCAGATCAAAATTGTGTGTGTCGGGACAACATACAGACATTCAAATAGAAATGAGCTAATTCCAAGTGACTATCTTTCCTGGGGTCATGTACAATTTTAGTTCTGACAGACAGACAGCCAAGATATCCCTAGATGAAACAACAGTATAAAGACCCAAAACTTCAGATTTTGGCAATCTATCAACGCAAGAATTAAGGTCATTAAACCATACACCACTGATGTGTTCCCCACTCATATTCAGTTCATTTACGTTTATATCACATTGGTAAGTTGATTATTTCATGCTTTTTGCCTACTGGTACATCATATGATGAAGCTGCTATCACACTTAAGCAATTTAGATTCAATTTCAGTGTGACAGTCTAACTTGCTGATGTACTATCATTTCTTCTTTTTCACACAGTGAAATCTCATTTTTGATTTTCTATTTTTTTTATGTTTTTGATTTTTCAATTTTTTTATGTTTTTGTTTTTTTTATGAAAAGCAGTAAACTATTTACAAAAATTCTTATGAAAAACCAGTTATTCAGGATTCCTCATCCCGTTGAGTTCGACTAAATGTTCAAAGCGAGCCATGTCAAATGCTTTAGTATAAAGATCTGCCAGGTTATCTTCTGTGTCGACTCGATGTGATTCAATTAGTCTCTTTTCAGCATAATCCCGTATAAAAGGATGACGTATGTCAATATGTTTTGTGCGACTGTGGTTCACGGGATTATTAGTTATAGAAATTGTGGCATTATTGTCTATCATAATAGGAGTACGAGTGAAATCCAAACCGTAATCGCGCGTCTGCTGTTGAATCCAGAGAACCTGAGAGTAGCAGCTTCCAGCAGCAATATATTCAGCTTCACACGTAGAGGTAGACACACAAGATTGCTTCTTGCATTGCCAAGACATAATCCTGCCTCCTAAGAACTGACAACCACCTGTTGTAGACTTTCTGTTCGATTTGCATCCTCCAAAGTCTGAGTCAGTGTAAGCAATAAACGTCAAATCACTATCAGCTGGATACCACAACCCAAGTTTAGGTTTCCCCTTCAAGTAACGAAGAATCCGCTTCACTGCTTTCATGTGTGACTCTTTAGGATTCGCCTGATATCTGGCACACAAGCATACGACAAACATGATGTCGGGTCTTGAAGCAGTCAAGTACATTAGAGAACCAATCATTGCCCTGTATTGAGTAGGATCAACGTCTTCAGTACTTTCATGATCTGGGCCAAGATTGTGATTTTCACATATGGGTGTGTTGGAAGTAGAGCAATCATTCATTTTGAACTGACTCAAAATGTCATACACATACTTTGTTTGATGAATAAACATCCCATCCTCCTTCTGTTCAACTTGTAATCCCAGAAAGTAAGACAGCTCACCCATAGCACTCATTTCGAACTTGCTCTTCATCACCTGCTCGAAATCTTTACACATGCTTTCATCAGATGACCCAAAGATGATGTCATCCACATACACCTGTACCAGCAGAAAATCTTCCTTCTTCATCTTGATGAATAGTGTACTGTCAATCTGACGTCTTTCAAAACCATTCTTGATCAGATGTGTAGACAGTGTCTCGTACCACGCCCTGGGAGCTTGATGTAATCCATATAAAGCCTTATCAAGTTTGTACACCCGATCTGGATAATCTGGATCAACGAACCCATCTGGTTGTGAGACATACACCACTTCTTGGACTTTCCCGTAAAGAAACGCACTCTTCACGTCTAGTTGGTAAACTTTGAAGCCCTTGAAAGTTGCGAAAGCCAGAAACAAACGAATTGCCTCCAACCTTGCCACTGGTGCAAACACCTCATTGTAATCTATCCCTTCTTGCTGATTGAAACCTTTGACCACCAATCGAGCCTTGTTTCGCGTGACTATACCTCTTTCATCTTTCTTGCACCTAAATACCCATTTAGTGCCAATCTCTCTTTCACCTTTAGGAAGATCAACCAACTCCCAAACCTTCAACTTAGCAAACTGGGCCAATTCCTCTTGCATAGCTTCAACCCATGAATTGTCTTTAAGAGCCATATGAATGTTCTTCGGCTCCTCTTGGGAAATAAAGCAACTGTACAAGCACTCGTTCACAATCCCAGTCTTCTCAATCGACACAAATAAACCAGTATTCGCTGCTATGCTTCTTCTCGTCTGAACACCTGCAGTAGGATCTCCAAGTATCATGTCAACTGGATGATCTCTATTTGCTCGTGTAGTAGCAACCGCATCGACTACTAGATTGTCACCTAGGTTTGATCCAACCTCCCCCTGAATGTTCTGATTTGCAAACGGATTAATGAAGTCGTCCCCCTGATTGGGTTCAGGTTCACTATCACTTGAATCAGTATCACCAGCATCTTGGGAAGTTTCCGGAGCATCTGTCATATCAACATTTGATCTAGGCATGAACTCGCCTTCATCATCTCCATTTATCACTGTTTGAATCAGCTGAGACTCATCTGCATTGGAAAACTCAGGAATATTAAATGACTTAAAAACACTTTCATAATCATATAATATAGCTGGTCCACTCGTTGATTGTTGAGGTTTGTAAGAAGTAATTTCAACATTAAACACAACCTCAATTTTACCAGTTTTTAGATTAAAAACCCTTTTATTCGGTGTGCCAGGCACGTAACCTAGAAAGTAGCCATCGTCAGCCACCTCACCGAATTTTTGTTTATCTTTATTACACACAATGGTGCAGGGTAATCCAAATGGTTCAAAGCCTTCTAAGTTTGGTTTCTTGTTAAACATCAACTCATGACAAGTTTTGTTAAAACGTTTAACAGTCAAAACTTTATTTAGGACATAGCAAGCTGTATACACAGCTTCTCCCCAGAAAAGAACTGGTAGCTTAGAATCTGAAAGCATTGTCCTAGCGGCTTCAATCAACGTCCTGTTTTTCCTCTCAGCGACTCCATTCTGTTGAGGCGTATAAGGAGCAGAATATTGATGTTCAATTCCCTTGCGAAGACAATAGAGATCCAGAATGCGATTCTTGAACTCCGTGCCATTATCACTCCTTATCCTCTTGATCTTTGCATCATGGACGTTTTCCAATTTTGTAAAAAGATCTATCAACATCTCTGCTGTCTCATCTTTTGTACCTAAAAAGAAAACCCATGAGTAACGTGAGTAATCATCAGTGACAACAAGACAATAGTACTTTCCACCTATGCTCCTCACGTTCACTGGACCGAATAAATCCATGTGAAGTAATTCGTAAGGGGCATCCACGGAATTTACTGTTTTAGACTTATGAGGTTTCTTATGTTGTTTTCCCTTTTGACATGGAAGACATTTATCTTCCACTTGAAACCTTTGCAATGGAACCCCTTTCACTAGCTCATTTTTAAAAAGGTAATTCATTTTTCGATAGTGAATATGGGCCATGCGTCTATGCCACAACATCGATTCAGCTTCAGATGCTTTTGATAGTAAACAGGCCACCACTGCAGTTGGATCCTTAGCACCCATGTCCATGACATAGGTGTCATTTCTCCTTGGCGCTCGCATCACTATCCAATCGTCCGGTATCTCCAAACCTGGTTTCAATACTAATGCCTCAGTATTTGTAAAATGGACCGAGTGACCTTTGTCACAGACTTGTGACACGCTCATCAGATTGTGTTTCAGCTGCTCAACATAATTCACTTTGTCCAACGTGATCTTCCCATTGGTCACCTTTCCTCGTCCTGTAATTCTACCACCTTTCGCACCCGCAAAATTCACTTGTCCTCCATCATATTCTTCAAACTCAGTCAACAATCTCGCATCCCCTGTCATGTGCCTAGAGCAGCCACTATCAACATACCACAAGTTGATAATCCTCCTTAGCAGCTCCTGCACACACCAACCAAGAAATTAGTTAGATTGGGGGACCCAAGCCTTAATGGTCTTGGGTCGTCCAAATTCACCAACCACCGGAACATCCATCCAATATCCATTACTCCTAACTGGAGTCTTGGATCGTAGACCTGTTGGAATTTGCTTTTGATTTCCACTAGGTCTTTGGTCCTGAGGGTTCATATGTGTGTTTGGACTATTTGACCTTTGAAAATTTTGATTTTGATTCCAAGAAGCATTATCATTGTAATTTCTAAAGCCATTGTTATAAAAATTTCGACCACCATTATTTTGGTATCGATTTTGATATTGACCTTGACTTCTGAAATTATTTGTATTTTGATTGTTCATTCTTGGTGAACTGCTTCTAGGTCTCTCAAATCTGCCTGGTGGAGATCTAGGCTGAAATCTTGGTTGATTTCTTTGAAAACGAGGAACTTGTGGAGTTCCTTTTTCAGCCTTATCCACACCAACATCAACTTTCTCTGGTTGCTTAGGAGCAGATTTCTTTGGAGAGTTGGACTCTCTCTCGTGCTTATCACCACTTTTCTCTGGTGACTTCTCTCTCTTCCTCTCATTCGCTTGTGCTTCATTCTTTTTGTTAGGACAGCAGCTAGCTACATGTCCTTTGGTGTGACATTTGAAGCACGACATCTTTTTCGAAGACTTCTTATCTGAAGCCTTTGAACTAGATTCAGGCTTTGATGATGATGCTTTAGAAGAATCTGGTTCAGTTTGCTTAGTTTCAGAATTTTCTTTGTTCTTTTTTTTAGCAAACTCTACATTAGATTCGTTTTCAATAACAGCAGTTTCGTTTTTCATGTCACTTCCTTGAACAAAATTAATCTGTTTAACAACAGTTGGATTCTTATTCTTAGGATGTGAAGTTTTCTTTTTCAAAACTGATTTGCTGTTATCATTCTTCTTAGCATCATCACACGCAGACTCATCACCTCGACTTGCTGTGGAACTACTTGGTGCTGTTGACATGAAATTGGTTAGCTCATCTTCATCAGGTAGGAATGAATAATCATGACTAAGAGGAGGTGGGACTTCATTAAAGCCTTGGAATCCCACACTAGTCTTGTCATTACTCTTCTTTAACCCACCCATCATATGTTTCATAACAAAAGTAGAATCCCTGAATTGACCCAATTTCTTTTCAAGTTCAACAATTTTGAGTTGTGCATCTGACAACTCTTTGTTTTTATCAGAAATCTCTTTTGTTTCTCAGCCATCATGTCATGAGCTAAGTCTATGACTTGAAGTTTTTCGTTTAGTTTGCAGGTTAAAGAATCAATTTTAGTTTCATAACCTTTTATTTTCTTCAAGTATAGAGATTCATTTCTTTTAGCGAAAAAATTTGATTCTTTAATGTTAGACATTTCGCTTACCAAACTTTGGTTTTGTGTAGACAATCTGTCAACCTCACCCTGTAGTTCACGGCATTTTAAACACACAAAATTAGTTTTTACCTCTCCTGTTTGTTTATCAAGGTTGGCCATTAGAGCCACAAGCTGAGCTTCCATTCTCTTGTATTTAGCATCTTTTTCTTCAGCTTCTCTTTCATGGTCAGACTTTTGCTTTTCATCTTCAACAGCAACTGATGTCTGGTCACCCATCTTTTCTTCAGCTTGATTCTCAACCTTTACCTCAGCATCAACTTTCACTTCAGCATCTCCCTCAGTAGCTTTATCATCATCAATAGGCACGATCTCTGCCATGAATGCCTGAGTGGCATTCTCATTGTCTTCTAGATGAATACTCCAATCATAAGAACCTTCTCGTGCTGTAGAGATCAACGCCTTAGAGCTAGAGTTGTTTGATGCATTCCTGTTGTTTGAACTCTGACTCGAATTATCTTGCTTTTTTTTTCTGACATTCCCTAGCAAAATGCCCATAACTTTGACAATTAAAGCATCTCACTTTGGTCTTGTCGAAACCAACACTCCTTCCTACAAACTTTCTTCCTGTCCTGTTCATGAACCTCTTCACACGCCTAGAAATCATGGCCATTTGCCATTGCAAATCCATCTCTTCAAGATCATCAGGGTTAATCTGATCGTAGTCTTCATCTAAAGTAGTAGGATCATAAATTTTTCCCTGAATGTAGTTTTCATAAGAAGCAACAAACGAAGCAAGTAGAGCCAAATGCTCTTCAGCAGATTTCACACTCATTGGCATCGACTTAGCACTACTGCTCTGCTTAGAAGCTGATGTTTTCTTTGCTCCTGATGATCCTCCTGAAGCAGCAACAAAACACACATCACCATCCTGATTCACCATAACCTGCTCATTTTCACATGATAAAAACGCAGTAGCAGAGTCGCTAGAAGCGTTTTGAGATGAAGAAGATGTAAGCCCATTGTAAACTGCCGGATCTTGAACCTGATCATATCCAGTATCTTTCTTCTTCATACTGAGTTCATAAGCTCTCAACTTTCCTACTACCTCTTCCAACTCTTTTGTTTCATAATCAGCTTCACCCTTTATCATAAGAGTGTAGATATCCCACTTGGTAGGCAAAGCATCTAGCAGCTTGTCATTCTTCTCTACGTCAGTATAACAATCGATCTCATAATTCTCCATTTTTGACATCAGATGGTAGTAACGAGTGATGACGTCTTCAAGTGACTCATGCTTCATGTACTTGAAAACAGCAAACTGCTTCTTCAGTAGATCAATCTTGTTTTTCTTGACATCAGCATTTCCAGCGTATCTTTTCTCCAAAGCATCCCACATATCCATTGAATTAGTGTACTTCTTGAAGGTATGTTTAACGCTATCAGGTAACGACATTTTGATTGCAGCCAAGGCTCTCTTTTCAGCCTCATACATCTTTTTATCATTATCTTGCATGTTCACATATGCTGTTCTTCGTGGTCTGCCCTCAAAGTCGTGTGTAGGGTTCGTGTACCCATCTTCGATACATATCCACATGCGCGTATCCTGATATTCAATGAAGGACTGAAAACGATCCTTCCATGTCAGATAATTTTCCACCTTCATCATCTTAGGCGGTTTGTTGGTAGTGCCAACCTCATCTTCCATTCTCAACAGCTCATTCAAACTAGACATGTTCGACATTTTAACGTTGCAGACTGAGAAAACCGTACAAAGTTTGTCCGAAAACAGTGGTTACCAAATTACACCGTTAGAATCGTCTCGAAAAGACGAATCCAATGATATATAATGTCAAAAACCGAATTCGGGATTTTCCAGACTCCAAGGAATCTAACGGCGCAAACGGTTCTGTCAAACGAGCTACGGATCAAATTCTATTTGCAAAACACTGAAATGTTATCGACGCTTGCTAGAAAATGGTCCACCTTTTTAATTTGCTGGATTTTAAATATACTGGTAAATTCGCTGGGTAATCACTTAAATTCGCTGGTCTTATACTTGTTCAATTTCGCTGATCAAAGTTCAAAGGTTCATAGGTCAAATTCGCTGTTCAAGTTCGCTAGACAAATTCGCTCGTTTAGTTCGCGATTACGACAACTGGTAAAGTCGCCGAAAACTGTAATAATTTCGCTGTGAAAATTATACGGTTACCAAAGTCGCCTTTGCATTTAACTTCGCCGGTCACCGAGGTATCAAGTGTCAAATTCACTGATCAGTCTGTGAATTAGTTAAAATCGCCTGTTAACTTTGGAAATTTAATCTTTTCGAAACTTTGAAGATTTTCTGGATTCCTTAAACAGTTCCTAGAAAATCAAGCCACCAAATCAGCAAACTTTTGACCCAAATTTGATGAACAAACCAAGAACAATCTTCGAATTTCAGCCAAAATTCTTCAAACAATCAACCAACAAATGTCCTGCAAACCTGCAAATCAGCAGACAAACAAAGCAGAATATCAAAACAGCCAATAGATTTCGAAAATTTTTATCAAAACAGCCAAGAATTTTCGAAAATTTTATCAAACCAAACAGAAAAATTCAAAAATTTTAAAACCCTAATCTTCAAAAAATTTGAAAAACAACTCCCTGTTTCTGCCAAGCACAATTCTGAACCGAGCCTTCAAGAGCCCTAATGCTCTGATACCAATTGTAGGTCCCCTTGAGTCGTATGGATCTTCACAGAATCATCAATCCAATCAAGAGTGCGGAATCCTCTTGATCAGAATAAGCAGAAATTCTATCTCTCACAAACTGTTTTGGCTGATTAACCTAAACCCTAAAGCCTAACCTTGTTTATATAACACAAGGTTTACTATTTGGGCTAGGGTTTGCAACATGGGCAAGCCCAATTCTTTTCCCCTTGACCCAAATGGGTTTAGTTTAGCCCAAACTCAACTATTTCACTATTACAAAGCTAAACCCGCTAACTGTCTATCGTTTAACTAATTACAAGATATCCAAAGACCAAATCTAAGCTGTTGTCACAAATATGCACCAACAATTAGCTTAGGGCATGTTGTTTTAAAATGTCCAGCTTCTCCACAGTGGAAGCAGATTATAGTCTTCTTTCTGTAGTCTTCTTCACGATGTCCTATAGCTTTGCAAAAGTTGCAGGTCATATTGCATCTTCCAAAGTGTTTCTTCCCGTAATTTCTGCAAAAAGGCGGATTTGTGGATTGCCCCGTTCCTCTCTTCATAAACTTATTATTATTATTACCCATACGAAATCCTTGGGAAATTTTCTGAGCCAAATCTTTCTTCCGGTTTTCTTCTCTTGTGCATACCAGTTCATCAGTTAGGGTGTTAGCTAACTCTACCGCATCGTCAATAGTGCGAGGTCTCACAGCTTTAACGATATTACGAATTTCTCCAATCAATCCCCAAATATAACGGGAAATAAGCACCGGTTCTGGCGAAGCCAGGGTTGGTACCACTCTCGCATATTCGAAGAATGTCGAAGTATATCCTCGACAGTCTACACCTACCATGCGATGGTTCAGAAACTTATCTGCCATTTGTTCTTTTTCATATTCGGGACATAATTTTCTTTCCATTAATTGCTTAAATTCTTCCTAGCTCATGGCAAAAGCTACATTTCTTCCTTTGGCTTGAAGTACCGTGTTCCACCATTACAGCGCCCCTTCTTTGAAAAGGTGCGACACGTACATTACTTTATCTTCTTCGGCACATTTACTTATTGCAATCACTGCTTCGGTTTTCTCTAACCATCACAGTGTTGCAGTTGCCCCTTCATTACCTGCAAATTCTATTAGTTTACAGGCAAGAAATTCTTTGTAAGTGCAACCAGGCGTTGCAGCTTTCATTTTCTTAAAAAGTGGGGCCTGCCGTGGATCGTTGTTATGATTATCATGATTGCCGCCCCCGTTTACACTATTACTGAAATTATCTCCCCGAGTACGTTTACTAGGAATGATTTGTTGTGGTTCAACAGGTTTCTGAGCAGCAGCCACGATTGCTGGAATAACATTGGCTATCCCTTGAGTAATGATATTCTCAATATCTTGCCTAGTCATATATTGGTTTTCCTGATTTTGCTCAGATTGATTCCCTTCATTAACTGGTTCATTACTAGCGTTTTCCATCTGATAATTATTATAGATATAAACTATTAGTGTTAAATAATTGATAATCTAACAAAACAATTGCACGTAATCACATAATCTTTTCACAACACATATATAGCCAAAATTGTCGATTTCTCGACTTCCATTTCTATAGATTATATTAGGCATCAATACACACTGTTTATATTACAACGTTTTATTCCTGAGCTATTTCACAGAGTTATATTTTACTACTATTGTTATTATACAAACATACTTCCCAACCTCACTATTATTTTGTCAACTGGCAGTTTAGTAGCGACGCTCCCTCTCGTCGTATTTCCAGGAGATTTGTTCTCCCATCTCCCGGATTCTATTCCCCGTACCTATCAGTTCTTCGCCAAGCTGGCGGAGTTCAGCTAAGTTTTCGTTGCTCATTGGCGGGTTTGGTATAGGTTCTGGGTCAAACTGTGGGAGAAAGGTATAAGGACTATTGATTATATTCTGGAACTGCCAATCGTTAGTCCACCACTTGTCCATTCCTCCTAAAGGTTGTGTGTGGATTAAAGGGTCTGGGATGGCTGGTTCCAAATTTATGGGAATTTGGGTTTCAGCGGAGTAAGGGTAAAGGTTGTTGTTAATAGGTCTAATAATATCACAGTTTGCCAGTAAGCGATCTATTTTTTCTTGAAACGTTACTTCTTCAGTTCGTTTAGAACTCTCTCCCATTTCTATCTTTGCTGGTCTAGAATTTTCCCCGATTTCTATTCCTGCTGGCCTAGAGTTCTCTTCGGTCTCGATCCCTTCTCCTTTATCCAGAGGATTTTCTATTTTTGGAATTCTCCTAGTTGCGGGTTTCCTCCTACGTACTTTCCTCCAACCTACATATCTTCTTCTTTTCTTAGCTTTTGCTTTCTCAGGAGGTGGAGCTTGAAATTCCATAGGTTCCTCCATATCAGTAAAGTAACCAGTCGGTGGAGACTTCGATTGGTACTGGATAGAGATTGAGATTCTGAAGGGCTTCAGATAGCTCATTCATGCTGTTTAGCATATATGCAAAATGCACAAAAATGCTAAGTTAAAATTTTATAATAAGATTTCACAAATACTATTTTAAGTATTATTGCATACCGGATAATTAATTTAATACAAAGAACAACTGAACTTTAGACACACCAGGACTTATTACAACTTATTTATTTCCGGGATAACTTTTCTCTAGAGCTTCTAGCTTGTAGGTACTATATGTACTGATTTAAAGGTTTGCATTCACTGCTACGGTGGCTAACATGTAAAGATCTGCCCATTTTTCATCTAATTTGTCTTCCCACGGTGGATTATTGCCTATTTCCTGGGTTTCTGGATTATACCTCACTTTCTTTGGTTGGGATTTCCTTCCTTTTTCCTGACTTTTCCTAAGTATCGAATTTCTTTTACTGGGAGAAAGTGGCTTTTCAAACTGGGCTTTACGGACAAATATTCCTTCATCCATATTTGCGGGATATTTTGAGGAAGTTCCTTTTTCTTTAGGTGCAGTATCTAATTTGTGATAAATAGCCAAAAGTCTTTGTTTACCCATACTGTAACTAACAAATAATCAGTTAATAAAACACATAATCACAGAATGACAATTAGTAGAATTAGGTATTTTGCTGAATACTTAATTTGCTTGAATCAGTGGTAGGCTTAAATCAGCGGCTCTGATACCATCTTTTCCTGTCACGGCCCTAGCCCCGGTTTGACCCGGTCCAGAGTCGCGGGACAGGAATCCCGTGGTATTTAATTTAGGAGACAGCGGAAGTCTTTAATACAGGATACTTTAATACTAAAAATGCCCGTTTACTTTATTACATAATTTAGGGATAAAACCCTGTAATTTACAAATAAGAGGATTTCACTGGGAAATCTTTATTATATAAAACATGTTTCTTTTTTATTTATATTGAGCCACTTTCCTTAAGCTGATAGTGCTTCGCGGCACATTCCTTGGATCACAACAGATCACCTGAAACATGTTTGAAAAAGGTTTTGTCAGCGGGGAAATACTGAGTGAATCATTCTTTTTATGTGAAACAATATTTAGTTATAATTTACAGTATTAAGAGCGATTACAATTGCTCCTATCTTATAATTATCTTGGCCAGTTGTCATTCGATCGGATCTATGACTGTGGTCATATCACTATTGGGTCCTGTCACCCAACAGTGACGTATATCACTATTTAGGTCCAGCCACCTAAAAGTGACATGTATCATGACTTAGGCGCGCCCACCTAATCTGATAAACAACAGTAATGTGCACAATACCCCACTTACTGCCAGTAACTTTAAGATTTGCAAAGACTTAATCCCTGTAATTATAACTGGAAAGCAAATAGGGTTTTAAAAGTAATTTGATAAAAAGAGAATGACTCACATTGCAGATTTAACGAGCAGTGTATAAGCCTACTGATTAGCCTTGTTTGATCCTAATTTAAATAACAATGCACACAACTGGGTTAGTAACTAATACAGCATTTACGACAATTCACGAGATTAAACCCTCACAACGATTGACAAAGTGCGATACTTAAATATCCAGTGGATTCACAACGAATAACAGAGCATAGCCCGGATTTGGGCAATACCCAAATATTCTGTCGGAATCACGACGAATAACAAAGTATAAACCCAATTTGAGCAGCACTTAAATAATCATTGGATAGTTTCAATCGATCGGACGTTGAATCGTAATAGCGATCGAGTTAATACCCGGTATTGGCGCAACACCTCGCTACTAATTGAAATTTCGACCTTACAGTGATAAGAATTCGTTATTATTGAAAATTTTTGACATCAGTGGACTGTGGAGGTAACAGGCTATTTATAGCTGAAATTAGGGTTTTACGCGGCCCGCGTAAACCCACATGTTACATTTACGCGGCCCGCGTGGCCGCCTAGTCTACGCGTAGGGTTGATTGGTCACAAGTAGGTCCCCTAGTTGGTTAACACGTGGCCCCGGCATCCTTATCCGGTCAACCTCAAGTTGACGCGGCACGCGTAAGACAAGACTTGTCTTTTACGCGGCCCGCCTGAGACCCATAATTTTGTTTTTTTTTTTCTTGATTTTTGATATGGTTTGGGGTTTCAGGGGTCCGAGTTTATAAATACGGGTATTTTTTTAGGAAGTTTTGAGAGTCCTTACAGTTTGGCCCTTGTTCCCGTAACTCGAATACTAGCACCAGTATATCCCATTTTAGTTTTATACCAATGTGAACCTTACGCCTTTTTGACTCTCTGATCGAGTTTCTTGGCATTGAAATATCTTCGTAAACTTAATCTCAAGTGTATATGTTGATATTTAAGAGATATACAGTCAAGAAAATCAAGAGCGATGGTAATACATATATGCGGATTAAACACAAAAAAATAAACACTCAAAAAATGGCTACAATTTAAGGAATGTGTTTAGTGACGGCATCAGATTCCAAGTTGATAGAGAAAGGTCTGGTGGTAAGAAAAGATGCTTCCAGGACGTTGCCAAGTGTTTTCGCTCGACGAGTCCATTCTTGGGTGGTTGGTTTGGCCCTTGTTCTTGTAACTCAAATCCTAGCCCGGTATATCCTATTTTAGTTTTACACCATTCTGAACCTTACGCCATTTTTACTCTCTGATCGAGGTTCTCGGCATTGAAAAATCTTCGTAAACTAAATCACACGTGCATATGTTGACATTTAAGAGATATACAGTCTAGAAAATCAAGAGCAATGGTGATATATATGCGCATTAGACACCAAAAAATAGCTACAATTTAAGGTATGTGCTTAGTGACGGCATCAGATTCCTAATTGATGGAGAAAGTTCTGGTGGCAAGAAAAGGTGCTTCTAGGAGGTTGTCAAGTGTTTTCGCTCGACAATTCCATTCTTGTGTGGTTGGTTTGGCCCTTGTTCCCGTAACTCGAATCCTAGCACCGGTATATCCCATTTTAGTTTTATACCAATGTGAACCTTACGCCTTTTTTACTCTCTGATCGAGTTTCTTGGCATTGAAATATCTTCGTAAACTTAATCTCAAGTGTATATGTTGATATTTAAGATATATAGAGTAAGGAAAATCAAGAGCGATGGTGATACATATATGCGGATTAAACACCAAAAAATAAACACTAAAAAAATAGCAACAATTTAAGGAATGTGTTTAGTGACGGCATCAGATTCCTAATTGATGGAGAAAGGTCTGGTGGCAAGAAAAGCTGCTTCCAGGAGGTTGTCAAGTGTTTTCGCTCGACGATTCCATTCTTGGGTGGTTTGTTTGGCCCTTGTGCCTGTATCTCGAACTCTAGCCCAGTATATCCCATTTTAGTTTTACACCATTGTGAACCTTACGCCTTTTTTACTCTCTGATCGTGGTTCTCGGCATTGAAATATCTTCGTAAACTAATACACACGTGTAAATGTTGACATTTAAGAGATATACAGTCAAGAAAATCAAGAGCAATGGTGATATATATGCGGATTAGACACCAAAACGTAAACACTCAAAAAAAGTCTACAATTGAAGGAATGTGTTTAGTGACGGTATCAGATTCCTAATTGATGGAGAAAGTTCTGGTAACAAGAAAAGCTGCTTCTAGGAGGTTGTCAAGTGTTTTCGCTGGACGATTCCATTCTTGGATAGATGGTTTGGCCCTTGTTCCTGTAACTCGAATCGTAGCCCGGTATATCACATTTTTGTTTTACACCATTGTGAACCTTACGCCTTTTTTACTCTATAATTGAGGTTCTTGGCATTGAAAAATGTTCGTAAACTAAATCACACGTGTATATTTTGACATTTACGAGATATACAGTCAAGAAAATTAAGAGCAATGGTGATATATATGCGCATTAGACACCAAAAAATAAACACTCAAAAAATAGCTACAATTTAAGGTATGTGCTCAGTGATGGCAACAGATTCCTAATTGATGGAGAAAGTTCTGGTGGCAAGAAAAGGTGCTTCTAGGAGGTTGTCAAGTGTTTTCGCTCGACAATTCCATTCTTGTGTGGTTGGTTTGGCCCTTGTTCCCGTAACTCGAATCCTAGCACCGGTATTTCCCATTTTAGTTTTATGCCAATATGAACCTTACGCCTTTTTTACTCTCTGATCGAGTTTCTTGGCATTGAAATATCTTCGTAAACTTAATCTTAAGTGTATATTTTGATATTTAAGAGATATACAGTCAAGAAAATCAAGAGCGATGGTGATACATATATGCAGATTAAACACCAAAAAATAAACACTCAAAAAACGGCTACAATTTAAGGAATGTTTTTAGTGACGGCATCAGATTCCAAGTTGATAGAGAAAGGTTTGGTGGCAAGAAAAGCTGCTTCCAGGAGGTTGTCAAGTGTTTTCGCTCGACGATTTCATTCTTGGGTGGTTGTTTCGGGCCTTGTTCCTGTAACTCGAATCTTAACTCGGTATATCACATTTTAGTTTTACACCATTGTGAACCTTACGCCTTTTTTACTCTCTGATCGTGGTTCTCGGCATTGAAAAATCTTCATAAACTAAATCATATGTGTATATGTTGACATTTAAGAGATATACAGTCAATAAAATCAAGAGCAGTGGTGATATAAATGCGGATTAGACACCAAAAAATAAACACTTAAAAATGGCTACAATTTAAGGTATGTGTTTAGTGACGGCATCAGATTCCTAATTGATGGAGAAAGGTCTGGTGGTAAGAAAAGCTGCTTCCACGAGGTTGTCAAGTGTTTTCGCTCGACGATGCCATTCTTGGGTGGTTGGTTTGGCCTTTGTTCGTGTAACTCGAATCCTAGTTCGGTATATCCCATTTTAGTTTTACACCAATGTGAACCTTACTCCTATTTTACTCTCTGATCGAGGTTCTCGGCATTGAAAAATCTTCGTCAACTAAATCACACGTGTATATGTTGACATTAAAGAGATATACTGTCAAGAAAATCAAGAGCAATGATGATATATATGCGGATTAGACACCAAAAAGTAAACACTCAAAAAATGGCCAAAATTTAAGGAATGTTGTTAGTGACGGCATCAGATTCCTAATTGATGGAGAAAGCTCTGGTTGCAAGAAAAGCTGCTTCTAGGAGGTTGTCAAGTGTTTTCGCTCGACGATTCCATTCTTGGGTGGCTGGTTTGACCCTTGTTCCCGTAACTCGAATCCTAGCCCGGTATATCCCATTTTAGTTTTACACCATTGTGAACCTTACGCCATTTTTACTCTCTGATTGGGGTTCTCAGCATTGAAAAATCGACGTAAACTAAATCACACGTGTATATGTTGACATTTAAGAGATATATAGTCAAGAAAATCAAGAGCAATGGTGATATATATACACATTAGACACCAAAAAATAAACACTCAAAAAATAGCTACAATTTAAGGTATGTGCTTAGTGACGGCATCAGATTCCTAATTGATGGAGAAAGGTCTGGTGGCAAGAGAAGCTGCTTCAAAGAGGTTGTCAAGTGTTTTCGCTCAACGATTCCATTCTTGGGTTGTTGGTTTGGCCTTTGTTCCTGTAACTCGAATCCTAGCCCGGTATATCCCATTTTAGTTATACTCCAATGTGAACCTTACGCCCTTTTACTCACTGATCGAGGTTATCGGCATCGAAAAATCTTTGTAACTAAATAACACGTGTATATGTAGACATTTAAGAGATATATCGTCAAGAAAATTAAGAGAAATGGTGATATATATGCAGATTAGACACCAAAAAATAAACACTAAAAAAATAGCAACAATTTAAGGAATATGTTTAGTGATGGGAATAGATTCCTAATTGATGGAGAAAGGTCTGGTGGCAAGAAAAGCTGCTTCCAGGAGGTTGTCAAGTGTTTTCGCTCGACGATTCCATTCTTGGGTGGTTTGTTTGGCCCTTGTGCCTGTAACTCGAATTCTAGCCCAGTATATCCCATTTTAGTTTTACACCATTGTGAACCTTACGTCTTTTTTACTCTCTGATCGAGGTTCTCAGCATTGAAATATCTTCGTTAACTAATACACACGTGTAAATGTTGACATTTAAGAGATATATAGTCAAGAAAATCAAGAGCAATGGTGATATATATGCGGATTAGACACCAAAAAGTAAACACTCAAAAAATGGCTACAATTAAAGGAATGTGTTTAGTGACGGCATCAGATTCCTAATTGATGGAGAAAGGTCTGGTAGCAAGAAAAGCTGCTTCCAGGAGGTTGTCAAGTGTTTTCGCTCGACGATTCCATTCTTCGATAGTTGGTTTGGCCCTTGTTCCTGTAACTCGAATCGTATCCCGGTATATCCCATTTTTGTTTTACACCATTGTGAACCTTACGTCATTTTTACTCTCTGATCGAGGTTCTCGGCATTGAAAAATCGACGTAAACTAAATCACACGTGTATATTTAGACATTTACGAGATATACAGTCAAGAAAATCAAGAGCAATGGTGATATATATGCGCATTAGACACAAAAAAATAAACACTCAAAAAATAGCTGCAATTTAAGGTATGTGCTTAGTGACGGCATAAGATTCCTAATTGATGCAGAAAGTTCTGGTGGCAAGAAAAGCTTCTTCCTGGAGGTTGTCAAGTGTTTTTGCTCGACGAGTCCATTCTTGTGTGGTTGGTTTGGCCCTTGTTCCTGTAACTCGAATCCTAGCCCCGGTATATCCCATTTTAGTTTTACACTAATGTGAACCTTACGCCTTTTTTACTCTCTGATCGAGTTTCCCGGCATTGAAATATCTTCGTAAACTTAATCTCACGTGTATATGTTGACATTTAAGAGATATACAATCAAGAAAACCAAGAGAAAATGGTGATATATATACGTGGATTAAACACCAAAAAATAAACACTCAAAAAATGGCTACAATTTAAGGAATGTGTTTAGTGACGGCATCAGATTCCTAATTGATAAAGAAAGGTCTGGTGGAAAGAAAAGCTGCTTCCCGGATGTCAAGTGTTTTCGCTCGGCGATTCCATTGTTGGGTGGTTGTTTTGGCCACTGTTCCTGTAACTAGAATCCTAGCCCGGTATATCCCATTTTAGTTTTACACCATTGTGAACCTTACGCCTTTTTTTACTCTCTGATCGAGGTTGTCGGAATTGAAAAATCGACGTAAACTAAATCACACGTGTATATGTTGACATTTTAGAGATATATAGTCAAGAAAATCAAGAGTAATGGTGATATATATGCAGATTAGACACAAAAAAATAAACACTAAAAAAATTGCAACAATTTAAGGAATATGTTTAGTGACGGCATCAGATTCCTAATTGATGGAGAAAGGTCTGGTGGCAAGAAAAGCTGCTTCCAGGAGGTTGTCAAGTGTTTTCGCTCGACGATTTCATTCTTGGGTGGTTTGTTTGGCCCTTGTGCCTTTAACTCGAATTCTAGCCCAGTATATCCCATTTTAGTTTTACACCATTGTGAACCTTACGCCTTTTTTACTCTCTGGTCGAGGTTCTCGGCATTGAAATATCTTCGTAAACTAATACACACGTGTAAATGTTGACATTTAAGAGATATACAGTCAAGAAAATCAAGAGCAATGGTGATATATATGCGGATTAGACACCAAAAAGTAAACGCTAAAAAAATGGCTACAATTTAAGGAATGTGTCTAGTGACGGCATCAGATTCCTAATTGATGGAGAAAGGTCTGGTAACAAGAAAAGCTGCTTCCAGGAGGTTGTCAAGTGTTTTCGCTCGACGATTCCATTTTTGGATAGTTGGTTTGGCCCTTGTTCCTGTAACTCGAATCGTAGCCCGGTATATCACATTTTTGTTTTACACCATTGTGAACCTTACGCCTTTTTACTCTATAATTGAGGTTCTTGGCATTGAAAAATCTTTGTAAACTAAATCACACGTGTATATTTTGACATTTACGAGATATACAGTCAAGAAAATCAAGAGCAATGGTGATATATATGCGCATTAGACACCAAAAAATAAACACTCAAAAAATAGCTACAATTTAAGGTATGTGCTTAGTGACGGCATCAGATTCCTAATTGATATAGAAAGTTCTGGTGGCAAGAAAAGGTGCTTCTAGGAGGTTGTCAAGTGTTTTTGCTCGGCAATTCCATTCTTGTGTGGTTGGTTTGGCCCTTGTTCCCGTAACTCGAATCCTACCACCGGTATATCCCATTTTAGTTTTATACCAATGTGAACCTTACGCCTTTTTTACTCTCCGATCGAGTTTCTTGGCATTGAAATATCTTCGTAAACTTAATCTCAAGTTTATATGTTGATATTTAAGAGATATACAGGCAAGAAAATCAAGAGCGATGGTGATACAGATATGTGGATTAAACACCAAAAAATAAACACTCAAAAAATGGCTACAATTTAAGGAATGTATTTAGTGACGACATCAGATTCCTGATTGATAAAGAAAGGTCTGGTGGCAAGAAAAGCTGCTTCCCGGAGGTTGTCAAGTGTTTTCGCTCGGCGATTCCATTGTTGGGAGGTTGTTTTGGCCATTGTTCCGATAACTAGAATCCTAGCCCGATATATCCCATTTTAGTTTTACACCATTGTGAACCTTACGCCTTTTTTTACTCTCTGATCGAGGTTGTCGGAATTGAAAAATCGACGTAAACTAAATCACACGTGTATATGTTGACATTTAAGAGATACATAGTCAAGAAAATCAAGAGTAATGGTGATATATATATGCAGATTAGACACAAAAAAATAAACACTAAAAAAATTGCAACAATTTAAGGAATATGTTTAGTGACGGCATCAGATTCCTAATTGATGGAGAAAGGTCTGGTGGCAAGAAAAGCTGCTTCCAGGAGGTTGTCAAGTGTTTTCGCTCGACGATTTCATTCTTGGGTGGTTTGTTTGGCCCTTGTGCCTTTAACTCGAATTCTAGCCCAGTATATCCCATTTTAGTTTTACACCATTGTGAGCCTTATGCCTTTTTTACTCTCTGATCGAGGTTCTCGGCATTGAAATATCTTCGTAAACTAATACACACGTGTAAATGTTGACATTTAAGAGATATACAGTCAAGAAAATCAAGAGCAATGGTGATATATATGCGGATTAGACACCAAAAAGTAAACACTAAAAAAATGGCTACAATTTAAGGAATGTGTCTAGTGACGGCATCAGATTCCTAATTGATGGAGAAAGGTCTGGTAACAAGAAAAGCTGCTTCTAGGAGGTTGTCAAGTGTTTTCGCTCGACGATTCCATTTTTGGATAGTTGGTTTGGCCCTTGTTCCTGTAACTCGAATCGTAGCCCGGTATTTCACATTTTTGTTTTACACCATTGTGAACCTTACGCCTTTTTTACTCTCTGATCGAGGTTCTCGGCATTGAAAAATCTTCGTAAACTAAATCACACGTGTATATCTTGACATTTACGAGATATACAATCAAGAAAATCAAGAGCAATGGTGATATATATGCGCATTAGACACAAAAAAATAAACACTCAAAAAATAGCTACAATTTAAGGTATGTGCTTAGTGACGACATCAGATTCCTAATTAATGGAGAAAGTTCTTGTGGCAAGAAAAGCTGCTTCCAGGAGGTTGTCAAGTGTTTTCGCTCGACGATTCCATTCTTGTGTGGTTGGTTTGGCCCTTGTTCCTGTAACTCGAATCCTAGCATCGGTATATCCCATTATAGTTTTACATCAATGTGAACCTTACGCCTTTTTTACTCTCTGATCGAGTTGCTCGGCATTGAAATATCTTCGTAAACTTAATCTAACGTGTATATATTAACATTTAAGAGATATACAGTCAGGAAAATCAAGAGCGATGGTGATATATATATATATGCGGATTAAACACCAAAAAATAAACATTCAAAAAATGGCTAGAGTTTAAGGAATGTGTTTAGTGACGGCATCAGATTTCAAATTGATAGAGAAAGGACTGGTGGCAAGAAAAGCTGCTTCCAGGAGGTTGTCAAGTGTTTTCGCTCGACGATTCCATTCTTGGGTGGTTGTTTTGGCCCTTGTTCCTGTAACTCGAATCTAGCCCGGTATATCCCCTTTTAGTTTTACACCATTGTGAACCTTACGCCTTTTTTACTCTCTGATCGAGGTTGTCGGCATTGAAAAATCTTCGTAAACTAAATCACATGTGTATATGTTGACATTTAAGAGATATACAGTCAATAAAATCAAGAGCAGTGGTGATATATATGCGGATTAGACACCAAAAAATAAACACTTTAAAATGGCTACAATTTAAGGTATGTGTTTAGTGACGGCATCAGATTCCTAATTGATGGAGAAAGCTCTGGTGGTAAGAAAAGTTGCTTCCAGGAGGTTGTCAAGTGTTTTCGCTCGACGATGCCATTCTTGGGTGGTTGGTTTGGCCTTTGTTCCTGTAACTCGAATCCTAGCTCGGTATATCCCATTTTAGTTTTACACCAATGTGAACCTTACGCCTTTTTTACTCTCTGATCGAGGTTCTCGGCATTGAAAAATCTTCGTAAACTAAATCACACGTGTATATGTTGACATTAAAGAGATATACGGTCAAGAAAATCAAGAGCAATGATGATATATATGCGGATTATACACCAAAAAGTAAACACTCAAAAAATGCCTACAATTTAAGGAATGTGTTTAGTGACGGCATCAGATTCCTAATTGATTGAGAAAGATCTGGTGGCAAGAAAAGCTGCTCCAGGAGGTTGTCAAGTGTTTTTGGTTGACGATTCCATTCTTGGGTGGTTGGTTTGACCCTTGTTCCTGTAACTCGAATCGTAGCCCGGTATATCCCATTTTAGTTTTACACCATTGTGAACGTTACGCCTTTTTTACTCTCTGATCGAGGTTCCCGACATTGAAAAATCTTCGTAAACTAAATCACACGTGTATATGTTGACATTTAAGAGATATACAGTCAAGAAAATCAAGAGAAATTGTGATATATATGCGGATTAGACACCAAAAAATAAACACTCAAAAAATAGCTACAATTTAAGGTATGTGCTTAGTGACGGCATCAGATTCCTAATTGATGGAGAAAGTTCTGGTGGAAAGAAAAGCTGCTTCCAGGAGGTTGTCAAGTGTTTTCGCTCGACGATTCCATTTTTGTGTGGTTGCTTCGGCCCTTGTTCCTGTAACTCGAATCCTAGTGTAACAATTCCAAATAAAGCGGACACCCTCAAAATTTTTCTGACACCCTAATACTTTAAAATGTCCCAATATGTCTTTAAATATACCCCGTCTGTGAAAACCGAGCCCGAAATACAAGATAGCATTTAAAAATAATTAAAAACAAGATAAATTAAGTTGAGGCGGGCCGCGTAGACCCACCCCAACCCTTTACGCGTGCAGTATGAAGGTTAGAACCTGATTTTGCTGATTTCTTTAGTTCAGGAGGGCCGCGTAAGACCCACCATTAGTTTACGTGGGCCACGAGAGTCCCAAATTGTGGCGCAGCCTGGTGATGACACGTTTCATCATCGTGTCAAGTCTAGTGGGTGATCCGGAAGAGCTACACATTGACTCGGAGTCAACGCGGGCCGCGTAGGCCCTTTGTTTGTGTTACGCGGGCCCCGAGAGGACCAGAATCAGGCCCTATATAAGAAGGGCATCGTCTTTCAGTTTCCGTCACCCAAATCTTTGAATTCTCTCTCAAATTTCTGATAGTATAAGTAATACTCGGGTATTATACCCCCTAAATAGCGAGGTTCTTCTACGATGTAAGTTTCATAACCCTTGGAGACGTATTAGATACTCTGCCCGATTGATCTTGGGTTCCGTAACGGCTATCGTGGTGCTGCTCGACGTAGTCGTGGGAATGCCGTCTCGGGGAGGGTATTACTAATGTTAAAATGGGTTATTATACTAACACACGTGCATTTGTGTAATTTGTAGATTATTCCCAGGAAATCCTTACTGAAAACCCTAAAACAGCAATGTGAGTAATCCTCTTTTTGTTAAATGTTTTTACAAAACCTTACATACTTTTCCATGCAAATAGTAGTTATTGAGTATTTGTAAGAATACAATTATTGTGGGTATGTTGGGGTTTTGTATACAAAATTTCTTACCACCTGGTCAAGGAGTAACATTTCCACAAGTCGGGTCTGACAGTACCAACGGGTGATAATTGGTATAACTTGGAAACAAATGTAATTGCTGGATCACCCTCAACACTGTACATTGTGACTTTTTATTTAAACTCGATTAAACTGGGATTCACTCACCAGCAATTCCCACTGACAAAATGTTTTTAAAACGCGTTTCAGGTAACAAAATGTGAAAGCCAATTGGAAGCCAGCTGGACAGCACTGAAGGCTTGGAAAAGTGGCAATAAAGTTACCTAAAAAGAAATAGATGTTTTCTCAAATAAAAATAGGATTTATTCCTATGAAATGTGTATTGAAAACTTGGGTTTTACCCATGTGTTTAATGTTATGGAATTGTGGTATTTTACTCTAATTAAATATTTCCTAACCACGGTCCTGATGAAAATTCCGCTGCCAAATTTGATAATAACAAGATACCACCAGAACTGGCCACGACTGCCCGTTCCCGGGATTTTACCCGGAGGGAACGGGGGTTGTGACAGAAGGTGGTATCAGAGCTATGCCACTGATTCAGCCACAGAAGTGTTCCGCTGACATCAAAATTCAAAGTGTTAGGAAATAAATTACGGAAATACGTGCACAATTGTATTTTCTTGTTATGTGTTATCTGACTATTTGTTAGTTTACAGTATGAGCGACGAAGGACCATCTGACGCGTACCATCAATTATCTGGTTCGCCTAGAAGCGAAGGTGCCTCTTCTCAGCCTGCCCTCTCGGGGTACTCTGCTGATACAGAAGAAGTAATATTCGTGTTTAAGGCTCAATCTGAAGAGCCATTTCCTCAGAAAAAGAGGGGATGGTTTAGTAGGGGAGCACACGAGCGTAGGAAGCGTATGAAAAAGTTACATGACCAGAGAGCACTAGCCGCAGCCAAAAGAGAAACCGATGCATATGCCCAGGATATGCGTAAGAGGGGTATAGCTAATATCCATATCTTAGCAACCACTGCAGCTGACCCTAACCTGGAACAACTGTTAGCACCCCAACCACAACCACCAATTCCTGACCAACCAATGGAAATAGAAAACCCTGCAAATCAAATAGAAATGCATGATTTCAACCCAGAGGAGATACCTAGGGTACCTGCACCAAATCCCCTAGACCCAAACTAAGACCCCTGGTGGGATGATGTTAGGGAGTATGTGCAACGCTACCCGATACACGAAAATGTGCCAATGCCCAACCTAGGAGCCTACCCAGGGTTAGATCCTCAAGATCCCTATTACGATAATGATGCATACATTAGGGAGATTTTAGAGAATCCTTACCCATACCATGCCCCTCTACCCCCATACCAGGAACCCGCACCCCAGATTCCGAACCCAGTCCTAGAACCTGCACCCCCAATGAGTGCAGAAAACGTACATGAACTTAGGACTTTTGGTGAGGAAATTTTAGAGAGTAGTGAACAAATGAGACAGGTGGGAGAGCGTCTCGTATGGAAATACGATGAACGCAATATGGAGTTTTGGATAAATCCATATCCTTAAATCGATGGTGGAAACGATAGAAATAATAATAATAATAATAATATAATAATAATATATATGTGTATGTGTTAGAAAAAAAAACTACCGATGCATATTACTAGTAGTGTAGCTTTAAATTTCAGTTGGTATTGTAATTTTAATTCCAGTACTAGTGTGTAATAGATGCATACTATAAGAAAGAGTAAAAGTCGCAATGCTCGACATTTTTGATCAACCTGTGTGTTGTGTGATTGGTTGTATTCAAATATTATTGATGAAATTAATATGTGGTAAATGTTTAAAATTCAGATGGACAACGAAGTGAATCAGGAAAACCAGAATGATAATATCCAGAACGACAACCACTTGAATAATGATAATCTGAATAACGAGAATCCGAACAACAATAACAATGGAAACCAAGTGGATAATAGTGCCATCTAACACATAGTGGCACAAGGAATCGTAGATGCAATGCCATTTATTATCCAAACTGTTAAAGAAGCTGAAAATAAAAGTAAGCATAGCAGTAAGCGACCAACTGAACCTGAACACATCGTGAACAATGGACCCGTACTTCAAGCACCCATTCCCAAAAGAAGAAGAACCATGCCATGTGGTTGTTCTTACAAAGAATTCTGGTCCTGCAAACCAATAGAATTCTCGGGCAATGAAGGACCCATTGCAGCTCTACGCTTGGTAGAGAAAACTGAGGCTGTTCTAAAAATAAGCAAGTGTGCTGAAGAAGATAAGATAATGTTTGCTTCTAATCTGTTTAAGAACTCAACCTTAGAATGGTGGAACACTATCCTCCAGTCAAGAGGAAGTGATAGGATATACAACATAGAATGGGAGGAATTTAAAAATATGGTAGAATGGAAGTTCTGCCATCCCAATGAAAAGGAACAGATAGCAAATAAGTTTCTGAACCTTAGAATGACCGGGATAGATAGTAAGGGTTATACTACCACATTCTTTGAATATGCTAGAATAGTACCGACCCTTGCATCACCTGAACCGGTATTAATCTCCCGTTATATCTGGGGATTAATTGGAGAAATTAGACATATAGTCAAGGCAGCTGGACCCCAAACCATAGAAGAAGCTGTGGAACTAGCCAATGCCTTGACTGATTAACTAGTGCGAACTAGAGAAGAAGACAAGAGGAGAAACCTAACCCAAAGGATTACTCAAGAATTTCGTAAAACCTGCAGAAAGAAGCATTCTGGAAGATGCTCCACTCACTGCAATTTCTACAAAGCACCTGGACACAAGGAAGAGAACTGCAGGAGGAAACTTACTAATGGATTGTGCTTCAATTACGGAGAAAAAGGTCATATCAAGCCAAACTGTCCGAAATTGGCTCCAGCTGAAAACAATTAGAACACTAAAAATGCTAGAGCATTTGTTCTAACTGCAGATGAAGCCAAGATGATTCAAGAGGTCATAGCTGGTACGTTTTTAGTTAATGATATTTTTGCTAAAGTATTATTTGACTCTGGTGCAAACCAAAGTTTTATCAATACTTCGTTTTGCAAACTTCTAAATCAATCATTAACTAAACTACCACAAGAATGTCTAGTAGAGACCGCAAATGGAGAAACCGTTAGGATTTCTGAAATATTGCAGGGAGCAAGAATAGAAATTTTTAATCAAAAATTTATTGCAAACCTTTACCCAATGAATCGGGCAGAATTTGATGTTGTATTAGGAATGGATTGGTTAATAGCCAATAAAGCCAATATTTTATGTGATCAAAAGTCAATTCAAGTAAATTCACCAAAGGGTGAAAAGATCAAAATTAAAGGAGATAAGCCATCTAGATCCACAAAATTCATCTTTGTGATTAAGACTGCAAGTTGTATAAGAAAAGGAACTATAGTGTGACACCCCAGGAAAACCAGTGAACAATACAGCTTACCTAGCTTCCTCAGTGAGTGCGTACCAAATTTCGGGACGGAATTTCTTTTAAGTTGGGGATAATGTGACAACTCGAATTTCCAAGATTCCTATTTCGCATTTATTGCACGTTCTTGTATTGTTTAGTTGTTTATTTGCACGTTCTTGTATACCGTTTTAATTCAATGAAGTGTATTGTGTGTTTATGCATGGTTATGTGTTAATTGTGATAGACTTGTCAAATGCATAAACTTGGTGGTGAAACTGTGAAACTATTTGAGATGGTGTACTAATGTAAAATATATATATTAAGGGTGTAGAGAGCTATTAGTGAAACTTAAGCTATACTTAACCCTAATCCTTTGTTCACTAATCATTTTCACAAAACCAAAGCACGTACTACAATCTCTAATCCCCTAGCAATCATCACCATCATCATTGGCACAAGACATTCATCACTCTTGATTCCTCTCTTTCTCTAGAATCATTCAAGGTAATTGTTAGTTGATTATTGTAATCCTTGTAAACCCTAATTGATTGCTTGATTATTAATAATTCTTGAATCTTGTAATACTTGAAAACCCTAGTTCTTCATATGATACTTTCTGTGATCATTGATTGGATTCTGATTATGATGCTAATGATATTGAATAGTCATTTAATCGATTGCCTGGTGATTTTAGAATACACGATTGTTTTGATAATTGGATTGATGCTAGACTGATATAATGTAATTAGGGTTTTTGATCGCATGAATATTGAAGTGTAACTGTTGTGATTCTGCGAATTGTCTGGGAAATCACGCATGTTGTTAGTCCGTGGTATAGGTCAGAGTTTTGGATTGAATTGTCTGAGTTTTAATCCATGAAATATTACCCGAACTTTTGTTGATTCACATAGTCCGAGTTTTATAAAGAACTCATGAAGTCCGACTTTTAAAGTTAGGTAAACATGTCCGAATTTTCTTAAACACAAAAGGTCCGACTTTTTTCAAAGGGTTTTATGGTCCGAGGTTTGTATTAAGAAGGTAAAGGCCCGAGTTTTAATGAATGGGTGAGGTCCGGCTTTTATTAACACATGAGTCCGACTTTATAATATATACAATGGTTCGACTTTTTTTTGAAAGCTTAAGGAAGTCCGATGTTTGTTCATGAAGCCTTGGTCCGAATTTGATATATATAATCACTTGTCCGAGTTTTGTTCAACACAAGTGGGGGGGTCCGAACTTTGTTAAGAATCATGAGGGTCCGACCTTTAGTTCTTGGGGATGAGTCCGAGTTTTAAGTCCCTCCCTTGTCCGACTTTGTGATGGAAACCCCCCCCCCCTTGAGTTGTATGTTAATTGATGTTGCGATTTGTATGATCAAAATAAAACCACAAACTCTGTTAAACCTGTTAAGTTTATTAACACTTTAAGTATGTTAAGTATGTTATCTACGTTAACTCTGTTGTGGTAAATTACGTTATGTGAGTTAACTGTAATCTGTTTCCGATTAACTCTGTTATGCAAAGTGTATTAATCCAGTTAAGTGCGGATGATATTGATAGATTAAATCAAGAAAGCCTCTATGAGAAATGCGGATTGTATGAATGTGATTAACTGACGTATGATGCATGATATCGACTGTCGAACATAGTCTGTGGTATTAATTGCATGTGAAACTTTACGAACGTGAACTGATCAAGTAAACGTGTCTACTATAGGATTTGATTGAGTAATTGCTAGCACATAGTTAAGCATACCGAGCAAACCAAGGTGAGTTCACACAGCCAAGGCATGGGGTTCCCGGGTGGGAATGGGATTTGATGAACTATTGTACATACTCCGCTGATAGAACTACGACTAGACTAGTAACACTTATTGAACTGATCTTCGCACACCTGCCAAGGGTTGGCCGCGATATTATGACTGACTTCGCACACCTGCCTTTGGAAGGCCGTGAACTGAAATTTACTAATTTTCGCACACCTGCCTGGTAGGCCGCGATACAGATAAACCTAGTCTAGAATACTCGGGATGAACATCCCCTAATATCTTCGCATACCTGCCTGGGAGGCCGCGATGGAAACTAATACGATACATGACATAACGAACGAACACACTACTATACTATTACTGAACTGTTAACTGTGAACTCGCTCAACTAGTTGTTGACTCGTTGCTGCATGCCTTGCAGGACCTTAGGTACTTATGGAGCTTGCACTGGAGGCGCGGTCGTTGTGGACAAGGATCGTGATTACTATGTTGAACTGTTATGACATTTAAAACTATTAACTATGTTGGGTTACTTACATGCTTCCGCTACTTAAACTATGTTTGGTTTTGAACATCAATCATGTTGTGTTGAATTACATTATCTACTTTTATTATTAAATGCTGTGTTCGATATGATTGGTGGCTTGATCCTGGTCATGTCACGCTCCCTAGCGGTGGTACTCCGCGTGTGGATTTTGGGGGTGTGACAGATTGGTATCAGAGCCATTGGTTATAGAGAACTTGGTTTTAATATGGGAAAACGTTTTTATTAAAACCAGACTATAACCAGAACAGTGCTCTCAACGATCCACAACGACGCTTCGCTCCACGTGCTAGACTCGACATCCTAGGTAATAAGGTTTATGTTTATTACCTGCTTGCTAGAATTGCATAGAACTTTGCTCTAGTATGCTTACATTACTTTGCTCACTACTTGTTATTGCTTGAGAACATCTATGTGCTTACACTCTTCTGTCATCGCTCTATTCGCGAACCTCTCTAACTCATGTTGCATTTGCTATGAAGATCATGTCTGGACGAATTAACATGACACAAGCCCAGCTAGAGGCTCTCGTTCAAGCTCAAGTTGCTGCGGCACTTGCAGCTGCTCAAGCAGGTAGTATACCCTGCAGTTTAGACTCACACTAGGATCTTTAGATCCTACATTAACTCTTGTATTTAACTTTGTCCTATTCGTACACAATAGGTCAGCACGCACAGCAGCCTGTCTGCACTTTCAAGAACTTCATGGACTGTCGTCCAAGCTCATTCAGTGGCACCGAGGGGGCAGTGGGACTCCTCCATTGGTTTGAGAAGCTAGAATCTGTGTTCGAAATGTGTGAATGCCCTGAGGCTCGCAGGGTCAAGTATGCCACTGGTACTTTGGAAGGAATCGCGTTGACTTGGTGGAACGCGCAAGTACAGATCCTAGGTTTGGCAGCTGCTAACGCCACCCCTTGGAATGACTTCAAGGAATTGATCAAAAGGGAATACTGCACTCGTGAAGACATTCACAAGCTGGAAGATGAACTGTATCACTTGAAAATGGTTGGGTCAGAGATTGAAGCTTATACTAAGAGGTCGAACGAGCTGGCCGTTCTGTGTCCAACCATGGTGGACCCTCCATGTAAGCGCATTGAGTTGTATCTCAAGGGGTTAGCGCCAGAGATCCAGAGCCATGTGACATCGGCTAATCTTGATAATATCCAGGCTATTCAACGCCTCGCTCATCGCATCACAGATCAGGCAGTGGATCAGAACAGGCTGCCCAAACGCATCAGTGCTACCACTACTGCTACTACTACTCCAGCTACTACTCCTGCCACACCCAGTGAGAACAAAAGAAAGTGGGAGGGGGATTCCAGCAAGGGATCAGTTTCTGTTCAGTCTCAGCAGCGCAAGACAAATGACTACCGGAATCCGAGTCAGCAATCATCTGGCAGTCAGGGGCAGGGTGGATATCGGGGAATTCACCCACTGTGTAATAAGTGCAACAGACACCACATCGGAAGATGTCGCAGGGAACGTTGTCAAAGATGCCTCAAGATGGGTCATGAGGCTAAGGATTGTAGAAGCTCACGGCCAGCAAATCAGAACCAGCAACTCCCACCGCCAGCTCCACAGAACCAGCACCAGCAGCCACAGCGTGGAAACCGGGGATGTTTCCAGTGTGGGGCTGAAGGCCACTACAAACGTGATTGCCCTCAATTGAATCAGAACCAGAATCGCAACAACAACAATAACCAGGGCAACGGCAACAACAACAACAATGGTGGGAACAACAACGGCAATGAAGCAAGGGGTCGTGCGTTTGTGTTGGGGCAGGGTGATGCCAGAAATGATCCCAACGTCGTTATGGGTAAGTTTCTTCTCGATGATATTTATGTTACTGTTTTGTTTGATTCGGGTGCGGATACAAGTTATATGTCTTTGAAAATGAGTAAATTGTTAAAACGTACATCAACACCCCTAAACACCAAACATGTCGTAGAACTAGCAAATGGTAAGAGTGTAGAAGCCACGCATGTAGTCAAGGGTTGTAACATCGTTCTAGCGGGTCAGACCTTCTCGATAGATCTTATTCCTATAGTTCTGGGTAGTTTCGACATCGTCATCGGCATGGATTGGTTATCTAAGCAGCAGGCAGAGATTCTATGTAAGGAGAAGATCATTCGTATTCCTCGTACGGGAAAGGAACCTCTCGAAGTTCAAGGCGACAAGAGTGGTGCTGTGGTTGGCATCATCTCTTTCTTGAAGGCTCAGAAATGTTTGCGAAAGGGTCACACTACCATTTTGGCACTTGTTACTGATGCAGCTTCGAAAGAGAAAAGAATAGAGGATATTCCAGTTGTACGCGAATTTCCTCAAGTGTTTCCTGAAGATTTACCTGGTCTACCACCTCATCGTCAGGTCGAATTCCAAGTCGAGCTAGCTCCAGGAGCAGCACCTATAGCTCGCGCACCGTATCGATTAGCTCCAACTGAACTAGAGGAACTGTCAAAGCAACTACAAGAGCTCTTGGATAAGGGCTTTATTCGTCCAAGCTCTTCGCCTTGGGGAGCTCCAGTATTATTCGTGAAAAAGAAGGATGGCACTTTCAGGATGTGCATCGATTACCGCGAACTGAACAAGGTTACAGTGAAGAACCGCTATCCTCTTCCACGCATTGACGACTTATTCGACCAGTTGCAAGGGTCGAGTTACTATTCCAAGATTGATCTAAGATCAGGGTACCACCAGCTGAGAGTCCGGGATGAGGACGTCTCCAAGACAGCATTCAGAACTCGCTACGGTCACTACGAGTTTCTTGTCATGCCATTTGGGTTAACGAACGCGCCTGCTGTATTCATGGATCTGATGAACAGGGTGTGCAAACCCTATCTGGACAAGTTTGTAATTGTCTTCATCGACGACATTCTGATTTACTCCAAGAGTCAAGAGGAGCACGAACATCACCTACGATTGATTTTGGAACTTCTTCGAAGGGAGCAATTGTACGCCAAATTTTCTAAATGCGACTTCTGGCTTCGTGAAGTCCGCTTCTTAGGCCATGTGGTGAACAGGGATGGGATTCATGTCGATCCATCCAAGGTAGATTCGATCAGGAACTGGCCTGCACCGCGTACACCAACCGAAATACGCCAATTCTTGGGTTTGGCGGGGTATTACAGACGATTCATCAAAGACTTCGAAGAAGATCGCACAACCGCTTACTATGCTGACACAGAAAGGTGTCACCTATCGTTGGGGAGATTACCAGGAAACCGCTTTTCAGTACTTAAAGGATAGGCTTTGCAGCGCACCTATTCTCTCATTACCAGAAGGCACGGATGATTTTGCAGTCTATTGTGACGCATCGATACAGGGACTTGGTTGTGTATTGATGCAGCGTGATAAAGTTATTGCCTACGCTTCGCGGCAACTCAAGGTTCATGAACGGAACTACACGACACACGATTTAGAGCTGGGAGCTGTTGTTTTCGCGCTTAAGATATGGCGACACTACCTGTACGGTACCAAGTGCACAATTTACACCGATCACAGGAGTCTCGAGCATATCTTCAAGCAGAAGGAATTGAACATGCGTCAACGACGATGGGTCGAACTGCTTAACGATTACGAATGCGCTATTAAGTATCATCCAGGCAAAGCCAACGTTGTGGCTGACGCTCCCAGTCGAAAGGACACTCTACCTAGACGCGTACGAGCCTTGCAGCTCACCATTCAGTCCAGTCTTCCTGCACAAATACGAACTGCTCAGATGGAAGCATTAAAGCCCGAAAACGTCAAAGCTGAAGCCTTACGCGGCTCAAGGCAACGAATGGAACAAAAGGAAGACGGCGCCTACTATGTAACGGGGCGTATTTGGGTCCCACTTTATGTCGGCTTACGAGAGCTTGTAATGGACGAAGCTCACAAGTCCCGCTACTCGGTACATCCAGGGTCTGATAAAATGTACCACGACATCAGAACTACATACTGGTGGCCTAGCATGAAAGCCCACATCGCTACTTACGTCGGCAAGTGTTTGACTTGTGCAAAAGTCAAAGTAGAGTATCAGAAACCAGCGGGCCTACTTCAACAACCCAGGATACCACAGTGGAAATGGGAAGAAATTTCCATGGATTTTGTTACGGGCTTACCTAGATCTCAGCGTGGGAATGATACTATATGGGTGATCGTGGATCGACTCACCAAGTCTGCACACTTCCTGGCTATAAAAGAAACGGATAAGTTCTCCACTCTCGCAGACGTTTATCTTAAAGAGGTTGTTTCGAGGCACGGGGTGCCCACCTCTATCATTTCGGATCGGGATGCACGATTCACATCAGAACTATGGCAAGCGATGCACAAATCTTTCGGCTCACGGTTAGACATGAGCACAGCATATCATCCTCAGACGGATGGGCAGTCTGAGCGAACGATCCAAACTCTTGAAGACATGCTTCGGGCATGTGTTATCGATTTCGGCAACGGCTGGGAAAAACATCTCCCTTTGGTGGAGTTTTCGTATAATAACAGTTATCACACCAGCATACAAGCCGCTCCATTCGAGGCATTGTACGGACGTAAATGCCGGTCACCTCTCTGTTGGGCAGAGGTGGGGGATAGTCAGATCACGGGTCCAGAGATTGTAGTGGACGCCACGGAAAAGATTGCACAGATACGACAACGCATGGCGGCAGCACGCGACCGTCAGAAAGCATACGCGGATAAGCGTGGGAAACCGTTGGAATTTCAGGTCGGGGACCGGGTTTTATTAAAAGTCTCACCCTGGAAGGGTGTGGTTCGATTCGGTAAACGAGGCAAGCTCAATCCACGGTATGTTGGACCGTTTGAAATCATTGAGAAAATAGGCAAAGTGGCCTACAAGCTAAACCTACCAACTGAACTCGGTGCAGTTCACAATGTGTTTCACGTGTCGAATCTGAAGAAGTGCTTGTCAGATGAGACCCTCATAGTTCCTTTTAAGGAACTCACTATCGACGAGCGGTTGCAGTTCGTCGAGGAACCTATAGAAATCACGGACCGGGATGTTAAGGTCCTCAAACACAAGAGAATCCCTCTTGTTCGAGTTCGTTGGAACTCCCGACGTGGCCCAGAGTACACCTGGGAACGCGAAGACCAAATGAAAGAAAAGTACCCCCAGTTATTCGTAACCAATGCAACCACTACTGAGGCTGAAGCTACTACTACTGAATTTCGGGACGAAATTCCAAATCAACGGGGGGATGATGTGACACCCCAGGAAAACCAGTGAACAATACAGCTTACCTAGCTTCCTCAGTGAGTGCGTACCAAATTTCGGGATGAAATTTCTTTTAAGTTGGGGATAATGTGACAACTCGAATTTCCAAGATTCCTATTTCGCATTTATTGCACGTTCTTGTATTGTTTAGTTGTTTATTTGCACGTTCTTGTATACCGTTTTAATTCAATGAAGTGTATTGTGTGTTTATGCATGGTTATGTGTTAATTTTGATAGACTTGTCAAATGCATAAACTTGGTGGTGAAACTGTGAAACTATTTGAGATGGTGTACTAATGTAAAATATATATATTAAGGGTGTAGAGAGCTATTAGTGAAACTTAAGCTATACTTAACCCTAATCCTTTGTTCACTAATCATTTTCACAAAACCAAAGCACGTACTACAATCTCTAATCCCCTAGCAATCATCACCATCATCATTGGCACAAGACATTCATCACTCTTGATTCCTCTCTTTCTCTAGAATCATTCAAGGTAATTGTTAGTTGATTATTGTAATCCTTGTAAACCCTAATTGATTGCTTGATTATTAATAATTCTTGAATCTTGTAATACTTGAAAACCCTAGTTCTTCATATGATACTTTCTGTGATCATTGATTGGATTCTGATTATGATGCTAATGATATTGAATAGTCATTTAATCGATTGCCTGGTGATTTTAGAATACACGATTGTTTTGATAATTGGATTGATGCTAGACTGATATAATGTAATTAGGGTTTTTGATCGCATGAATATTGAAGTGTAACTGTTGTGATTCTGCGAATTGTCTGGGAAATCACGCATGTTGTTAGTCCATGGTATAGGTCAGAGTTTTGGATTGAATTGTCTGAGTTTTAATCCATGAAATATTACCCGAACTTTTGTTGATTCACATAGTCCGAGTTTTATAAAGAACTCATGAAGTCCGACTTTTAAAGTTAGGTAAACATGTCCGAATTTTCTTAAACACAAAAGGTCCGACTTTTTTCAAAGGGTTTTATGGTCCGAGGTTTGTATTAAGAAGGTAAAGGCCCGAGTTTTAATGAATGGGTGAGGTCCGGCTTTTATTAACACATGAGTCCGACTTTATAATATATACAATGGTCCGACTTTTTTTTTGAAAGCTTAAGGAAGTCCGATGTTTGTTCATGAAGCCTTGGTCCGAATTTCATATATATAATCACTTGTCCGAGTTTTGTTCAACACAAGTGGGGGGGTCCGAACTTTGTTAAGAATCATGAGGGTCCGACCTTTAGTTCTTGGGGATGAGTCCGAGTTTTAAGTCCCTCCCTTGTCCGACTTTGTGATGGAAACCCCCCCCCCCTTGAGTTGTATGTTAATTGATGTTGCGATTTGTATGATCAAAATAAAACCACAAACTCTGTTAAACCTGTTAAGTTTATTAACACTTTAAGTATGTTAAGTATGTTATCTACGTTTACTCTGTTGTGGTAAATTACGTTATGTGAGTTAACTGTAATCTGTTTCCGATTAACTCTGTTATGCAAAGTGTATTAATCCAGTTAAGTGCGGATGATATTGATAGATTAAATCAAGAAAGCCTCTATGAGAAATGCGGATTGTATGAATGTGATTAACTGACGTATGATGCATGATATCGACTGTCGAACATACTCTGTGGTATTAATTGCATGTGAAACTTTACGAACGTGAACTGATCAAGTAAACGTGTCTACTATAGGATTTGATTGAGTAATTGCTAGCACATAGTTAAGCATACCGAGCAAACCAAGGTGAGTTCACACAGCCAAGGCATGGGGTTCCCGGGTGGGAATGGGATTTGATGAACTATTGTACATACTCCGCTGATAGAACTACGACTAGACTAGTAACACTTATTGAACTGATCTTCGCACACCTGCCAAGGGTTGGCCGCGATATTATGACTGACTTCGCACACCTGCCTTTGGAAGGCCGCGAACTGAAATTTACTAATCTTCGCACACCTGCCTGGTAGGCCGCGATACAGATAAACCTAGTCTAGAATACTCGGGATGAACATCCCCTAATATCTTCGCATACCTGCCTGGGAGGCCGCGATGGAAACTAATACGATACATGACATAACGAACGAACACACTACTATACTATTACTGAACTGTTAACTGTGAACTCGCTCAACTAGTTGTTGACTCGTTGCTGCATGCCTTGCAGGACCTTAGGTACTTATGGAGCTTGCACTGGAGGCGCGGTCGTTGTGGACAAGGATCGTGATTACTATGTTGAACTGTTATGACATTTAAAACTATTAACTATGTTGGGTTACTTACATGCTTCCGCTACTTAAACTATGTTTGGTTTTGAACATCAATCATGTTGTGTTGAATTACATTATCTACTTTTATTATTAAATGCTGTGTTCGATATGATTGGTGGCTTGATCCTGGTCATGTCACGCTCCCTAGCGGTGGTACTCCGCGTGTGGATTTTGGGGGTGTGACAGATTGGTATCAGAGCCATTGGTTATAGAGAACTTGGTTTTAATATGGGAAAACGTTTTTATTAAAACCAGACTATAACCAGAACAGTGCTCTCAACGATCCACAACGACGCTTCGCTCCACGTGCTAGACTCGACATCCTAGGTAATAAGGTTTATGTTTATTACCTGCTTGCTAGAATTGCATAGAACTTTGCTCTAGTATGCTTACATTACTTTGCTCACTACTTGTTATTGCTTGAGAACATCTATGTGCTTACACTCTTCTGTCATCGCTCTATTCGCGAACCTCTCTAACTCATGTTGCATTTGCTATGAAGATCATGTCTGGACGAATTAACATGACACAAGCCCAGCTAGAGGCTCTCGTTCAAGCTCAAGTTGCTGCGGCACTTGCAGCTGCTCAAGCAGGTAGTATACCCTGCAGTTTAGACTCACACTAGGATCTTTAGATCCTACATTAACTCTTGTATTTAACTTTGTCCTATTCGTACACAATAGGTCAGCACGCACAGCAGCCTGTCTGCACTTTCAAGAACTTCATGGACTGTCGTCCAAGCTCATTCAGTGGCACCGAGGGGGCAGTGGGACTCCTCCATTGGTTTGAGAAGCTAGAATCTGTGTTCGAAATGTGTGAATGCCCTGAGGCTCGCAGGGTCAAGTATGCCACTGGTACTTTGGAAGGAATCGCGTTGACTTGGTGGAACGCGCAAGTACAGATCCTAGGGTTGGCAGATGCTAACGCCACCCCTTGGAATGACTTCAAGGAATTGATCAAAAGGGAATACTGCACTCGTGAAGACATTCACAAGCTGGAAGATGAACTGTATCACTTGAAAATGGTTGGGTCAGAGATTGAAGCTTATACTAAGAGGTCGAACGAGCTGGCCGTTCTGTGTCCAACCATGGTGGACCCTCCATGTAAGCGCATTGAGTTGTATCTCAAGGGGTTAGCGCCAGAGATCCAGAGCCATGTGATATCGGCTAATCTTGATAATATCCAAGCTATTCAACGCCTCGCTCATCGCATCACAGATCAGGCAGTGGATCAGAACAGGCTGCCCAAACGCATCAGTGCTACTACTACTGCTACTACTACTCCAGCTACTACTCCTGCCACACCCAGTGAGAACAAAAGAAAGTGGGAGGGGGATTCCAGCAAGGGATCAGTTTCTGTTCAGTCTCAGCAGCGCAAGACAAATGACTACCGGAATCCGAGTCAGCAATCATCTGGCAGTCAGGGGCAGGGTGGATATCGGGGAATTCACCCACTGTGTAATAAGTGCAACAGACACCACATCAGAAGATGTCGCAGGGAACGTTGTCAAAGATGCCTCAAGATGGGTCATGAGGCTAAGGATTGTAGAAGCTCACGGCCAGCATATCAGAACCAGCAACTCCCACCGCCAGCTCCACAGAACCAGCACCAGCAGCCACAGCGTGGAAACCGGGGATGTTTCCAGTGTGGGGCTGAAGGCCACTACAAACGTGATTGCCCTCAATTGAATCAGAACCAGAATCGCAACAACAACAATAACCAGGGCAACGGCAACAACAACAACAATGGTGGGAACAACAACGACAATGAAGCAAGGGGTCGTGCGTTTGTGTTGGGGCAGGGTGATGCCAGAAATGATCCCAACGTTGTTATGGGTAAGTTTCTTCTCGACGATATTTATGTTACTGTTTTGTTTGATTCGGGTGCGGATACAAGTTATATGTCTTTGAAAATGAGTAAATTGTTAAAACGTACATCAACACCCCTAAACACCAAACATGTCGTAGAACTAGCAAATGGTAAGAGTGTAGAAGCCACGCATGTAGTCAAGGGTTGTAACATCGTTCTAGCGGGTCAGACCTTCTCGATAGATCTTATTCCTATAGTTCTGGGTAGTTTCGACATCGTCATCGGCATGGATTGGTTATCTAAGCAGCAGGCAGAGATTCTATGTAAGGAGAAGATCATTCGTATTCCTCGTACGGGAAAGGAACCTCTCGAAGTTCAAGGCGACAAGAGTGGTGCTGTGGTTGGCATCATCTCTTTCTTGAAGGCTCAGAAATGTTTGCGAAAGGGTCACACTGCCATTTTGGCACTTGTTACTGATGCAGCTTCGAAAGAGAAAAGAATAGAGGATATTCCAGTTGTACGTGAATTTCCTCAAGTGTTTCCTGAAGATTTACCTGGTCTACCGCCTCATCGTCAGGTCGAATTCCAAGTCGAGCTAGCTCCAGGAGCAGCACCTATAGCTCGCGCACCGTATCGATTAGCTCCAACTGAACTAGAGGAACTGTCAAAGCAACTACAAGAGCTCTTGGATAAGGGCTTTATTCGTCCAAGCTCTTCGCCTTGGGGAGCTCCAGTATTATTCGTGAAAAAGAAGGATGGCACTTTCAGGATGTGCATCGATTACCGCGAACTGAACAAGGTTACAGTGAAGAACCGCTATCCTCTTCCACGCATTGACGACTTATTCGACCAGTTGCAAGGGTCGAGTTACTATTCCAAGATTGATCTAAGATCAGGGTACCACCAGCTGAGAGTCCGGGATGAGGACGTCTCCAAGACAGCATTCAGAACTCGCTACGGTCACTACGAGTTTCTTGTCATGCCATTTGGGTTAACGAACGCGCCTGCTGTATTCATGGATCTGATGAACAGGGTGTGCAAACCCTATCTGGACAAGTTTGTAATTGTCTTCATCGACGACATTCTGATTTACTCCAAGAGTCAAGAGGAGCACGAACATCACCTACGATTGATTTTGGAACTTCTTCGAAGGGAGCAATTGTACGCCAAATTTTCTAAATGCGACTTCTGGCTTCGTGAAGTCCGCTTCTTAGGCCATGTGGTGAACAGGGATGGGATTCATGTCGATCCATCCAAGGTAGATTCGATCAGGAACTGGCCTGCACCGCGTACACCAACCGAAATACGCCAATTCTTGGGTTTGGCGGGGTATTACAGACGATTCATCAAAGACTTTTCGAAGATCGCACAACCGCTTACTATGCTGACACAGAAAGGTGTCACCTATCGTTGGGGAGATTACCAGGAAACCGCTTTTCAGTACTTAAAGGATAGGCTTTGCAGCGCACCTATTCTCTCATTACCAGAAGGCACGGATGATTTTGCGGTCTATTGTGACGCATCGATACAGGGACTTGGGTGTGTATTGATGCAGCGTGATAAAGTTATTGCCTACGCTTCGCGGCAACTCAAGGTTCATGAACGGAACTACACGACACACGATTTAGAGCTGGGAGCTGTTGTTTTCGCGCTTAAGATATGGCGACACTACCTGTACGGTACCAAGTGCACAATTTACACCGATCACAGGAGTCTCGAGCATATCTTCAAGCAGAAGGAATTGAACATGCGTCAACGACGATGGGTCGAACTGCTTAACGATTACGAATGCGCTATTAAGTATCATCCAGGCAAAGCCAACGTTGTGGCTGACGCTCCCAGTCGAAAGGACACTCTACCTAGACGCGTACGAGCCTTGCAGCTCACCATTCAGTCCAGTCTTCCTGCACAAATACGAACTGCTCAGATGGAAGCATTAAAGCCCGAAAACGTCAAAGCTGAAGCCTTACGCGGCTCAAGGCAACGAATGGAACAAAAGGAAGACGGCGCCTACTATGTAACGGGGCGTATTTGGGTCCCACTTTATGGCGGCTTACGAGAGCTTGTAATGGACGAAGCTCACAAGTCCCGCTACTCGGTACATCCAGGGTCTGATAAAATGTACCACGACATCAGAACTACATACTGGTGGCCTAGCATGAAAGCCCACATCGCTACTTACGTCGGCAAGTGTTTGACTTGTGCAAAAGTCAAAGTAGAGTATCAGAAACCAGCGGGCCTACTTCAACAACCCAGGATACCACAGTGGAAATGGGAAGAAATTTCCATGGATTTTGTTACGGGCTTACCTAGATCTCAGCGTGGGAATGATACTATATGGGTGATCGTGGATCGACTCACCAAGTCTGCACACTTCCTGGCTATAAAAGAAACGGATAAGTTCTCCACTCTCGCAGACGTTTATCTTAAAGAGGTTGTTTCGAGGCACGGGGTGCCCACCTCTATCATTTCGGATCGGGATGCACGATTCACATCAGAACTATGGCAAGCGATGCACAAATCTTTCGGCTCACGGTTAGACATGAGCACAGCATATCATCCTCAGACGGATGGGCAGTCTGAGCGAACGATCCAAACTCTTGAAGACATGCTTCGGGCATGTGTTATCGATTTCGGCAACGGCTGGGAAAAACATCTCCCTTTGGTGGAGTTTTCGTATAATAACAGTTATCACACCAGCATACAAGCCGCTCCATTCGAGGCATTGTACGGACGTAAATGCCGGTCACCTCTCTGTTGGGCAGAGGTGGGGGATAGTCAGATCACGGGTCCAGAGATTGTAGTGGACGCCACGGAAAAGATTGCACAGATACGACAACGCATGGCGGCAGCACGCGACCGTCAGAAAGCATACGCGGATAAGCGTGGGAAACCGTTGGAATTTCAGGTCGGGGACCGGGTTTTATTAAAAGTCTCACCCTGGAAGGGTGTGGTTCGATTCGGTAAACGAGGCAAGCTCAATCCACGGTATGTTGGACCGTTTGAAATCATTGAGAAAATAGGCAAAGTGGCCTACAAGCTAAACCTACCAACTGAACTCGGTGCAGTTCACAATGTGTTTCACGTGTCGAATCTGAAGAAGTGCTTGTCAGATGAGACCCTCATAGTTCCTTTTAAGGAACTCACTATCGACGAGCGGTTGCAGTTCGTCGAGGAACCTATAGAAATCACGGACCGGGATGTTAAGGTCCTCAAACACAAGAGAATCCCTCTTGTTCGAGTTCGTTGGAACTCCCGACGTGGCCCAGAGTACACCTGGGAACGCGAAGACCAAATGAAAGAAAAGTACCCCCAGTTATTCGTAACCAATGCAACCACTACTGAGGCTGAAGCTACTACTACTGAATTTCGGGACGAAATTCCAAATCAACGGGGGGATGATGTGACACCCCAGGAAAACCAGTGAACAATACAGCTTACCTAGCTTCCTCAGTGAGTGCGTACCAAATTTCGGGATGAAATTTCTTTTAAGTTGGGGATAATGTGACAACTCGAATTTCCAAGATTTCTATTTCGCATTTATTGCACGTTCTTGTATTGTTTAGTTGTTTATTTGCACGTTCTTGTATACCGTTTTAATTCAATGAAGTGTATTGTGTGTTTATGCATGGTTATGTGTTAATTGTGATAGACTTGTCAAATGCATAAACTTGGTGGTGAAACTGTGAAACTATTTGAGATGGTGTACTAATGTAAAATATATATTAAGGGTGTAGAGAGCTATTAGTGAAACTTAAGCTATACTTAACCCTAATCCTTTGTTCACTAATCATTTTCACAAAACCAAAGCACGTACTACAATCTCTAATCCCCTAGCAATCATCACCATCATCATTGGCACAAGACATTCATCACTCTTGATTCCTCTCTTTCTCTAGAATCATTCAAGGTAATTGTTAGTTGATTATTGTAATCCTTGTAAACCCTAATTGATTGCTTGATTATTAATAATTCTTGAATCTTGTAATACTTGAAAACCCTAGTTCTTCATATGATACTTTCTGTGATCATTGATTGGATTCTGATTATGATGCTAATGATATTGAATAGTCATTTAATCGATTGCCTGGTGATTTTAGAATACACGATTGTTTTGATAATTGGATTGATGCTAGACTGATATAATGTAATTAGGGTTTTTGATCGCATGAATATTGAAGTGTAACTATTGTGATTCTGCGAATTGTCTGGGAAATCACGCATGTTGTTAGTCCGTGGTATAGGTCAGAGTTTTGGATTGAATTGTCTGAGTTTTAATCCATGAAATATTACCCGAACTTTTGTTGATTCACATAGTCCGAGTTTTATAAAGAACTCATGAAGTCCGATTTTTTAAAGTTAGGTAAACATGTCCGAATTTTCTTAAACACAAAAGGTCCGACTTTTTTCAAAGGGTTTTATGGTCCAGGTTTGTATTAAGAAGGTAAAGGCCCGAGTTTTAATGAATGGGTGAGGTCCGGCTTTTATTAACACATGAGTCCCACTTTATAATATATACAATGGTCCGACTTTTTTTTTTGAAAGCTTAAGGAAGTCCGATGTTTGTTCATGAAGCCTTGGTCCGAATTTCATATATATAATCACTTGTCCGAGTTTTGTTCAACACAAGTGGGGGGGTCCGAACTTTGTTAAGAATCATGAGGGTCCGACCTTTAGTTCTTGGGGATGAGTCCGAGTTTTAAGTCCCTCCCTTGTCCGACTTTGTGATGGAACCCCCCCCCCCCCTTGAGTTGTATGTTAATTGATGTTGCGATTTGTATGATCAAAATAAAACCACAAACTCTGTTAAACCTGTTAAGTTTATTAACACTTTAAGTATGTTAAGTATGTTATCTACGTTAACTCTGTTGTGGTAAATTACGTTATGTGAACTGTAATCTGTTTCCGATTAACTCTGTTATGCAAAGTGTATTAATCCAGTTAAGTGCGGATGATATTGATAGATTAAATCAAGAAAGCCTCTATGAGAAATGCGGATTGTATGAATGTGATTAACTGACGTATGATGCATGATATCGACTGTCGAACATACTCTGTGGTATTAATTGCATGTGAAACTTTACGAACGTGAACTGATTAAGTAAACGTGTCTACTATAGGATTTGATTGAGTAATTGCTAGCACATAGTTAAGCATACCGAGCAAACCAAGGTGAGTTCACATAGCCAAGGCATGGGGTTCCTGGGTGGGAATGGGATTTGATGAACTATTGTACATACTCCGCTGATAGAACTACGACTAGACTAGTAACACTTATTGAACTGATCTTCGCACACCTGCCAAGGGTTGGCCGCGATATTATGACTGACTTCGCACACCTACCTTTGGAAGGCCGCGAACTGAAATTTACTAATCTTCGCACACCTGCCTGGTAGGCCGCGATACAGATAAACGTAGTCTAGAATACTCGGGATGAACATCCCCTAATATCTTCGCATACCTGCCTGGGAGGCCGCGATGGAAACTAATACGATACATGACATAACGAACGAACATACTACTATACTATTACTGAACTGTTAACTGTGAACTCGCTCAACTAGTTGTTGACTCGTTGCTGCATGCCTTGCAGGACCTTAGGTACTTATGGAGCTTGCACTGGAGGCGCGGTCGTTGTGGACAAGGATCGTGATTACTATGTTGAACTGTTATGACATTTAAAACTATTAACTATGTTGGGTTACTTACATGCTTCCGCTACTTAAACTATGTTTGGTTTTGAACATCAATCATGTTGTTTTGAATTACATTATCTACTTTTATTATTAAATGCTGTGTTCGATATGATTGGTGGCTTGATCCTGGTCATGTCACGCTCCCTAGCGGTGGTACTCCGCGTGTGGATTTTGGGGGTGTGACATATAGTGTATTTGATTTCTATAATCAGTAACACTAAAGGAAAAGAACTAAAAGACATTCCAATAGTGTCTCAGTTTTCATATGTATTTCCAGAAGAATTGCCTGGATTACCACCGAACAGGGAAGTTGAATTCAGAATCCATTTGCTACCAGGGACAGCACCGATTGCCAAAGTACCTTACCGTTTGGCACCCGCCGAAATGCAGGAACTGAAGAAATAGTTAGACGAATTATTGAAGAAAGGATTCATACAACCAAGCTCATCGCCATGGGGAGCACCGATTTTATTCTTCAAAAAGAAGGACGGATCAATGCGTATGTGCATTGACTACCATGAATTGAACAAGGCTACGATTAAGAATCGGTATCCATTACCAAGGATCGATGATCTGTTCGATCAACTTCAAGGAGCTCAATTTTTCTCTAAAATCGATCTAAGATCAGGATATCATCAATTAAAGGTATAGGAAGAGGACATTCCTAAAACCGCATTTAGAACAACGTATGGTCATTATGAATTTACAGTCATGCCATTTGGTTTAACCAATGCCCCAGCTGCATTTATGGACATGATGAACCGAATATGTAAACCATATTTAGATAAATTCATAATTGTTTTTATTGATGACATTCTCATTTACTCTAAAAATAAAGAGGATCATGCAAAGCATTTGCACTTACTTTTAAGTTTATTAAGAAAGGAAAAGCTTTACGCTAAGTTTTCAAAGTGCGAGTTTTGGTTAGAGCAGGTACAGTTTCTTGGACATTTAGTTAAACATGAAGGAATTCATGTGGATCCAACAATGATTGAGGCGATTACCAAATGAAAAACCGCTGAGTCACCAACCGAGGTTAGAAGTTTCTTAGGATTGGCCAGTTATTATAGAAGATTTATTCGAGATTTTTCTAGAATAGCCATTCCCTTAACTAAGTTAACTTGTAAATCTGTTAAGTTTGAATGGGGACCAAAACAAGAAGAAGCCTTTAGAATCCTTAAGCAAAGACTGACCCTTGCACCCATACTAGCGTTACCAGAAGGGACTGAAGACTTTGTAGTCTATTGTGACGCTTCCAAGTTAGGATATGGATGTGTGTTAATGCAACGTCAAAAGATTGTAGCTTACGCCTATAGACAACTTAAGAATCATGAAGAGAATTATTCAACCCATGATTTGGAATTAGGAGCCATAATTTTTGCCCTTAAGATTTGGAGACATTACCTTTATGGTAGTAAGTTTACCATATTCACAGATAATAAAAGTTTAAGGTATGTTTTTGGGAAAAAAGAGTTGAATATGAGACAAAGACGTTGGATAGAATTGCTTAGTGATTACGATTGTGATATCCAATATCATGAAGGAAAGGCAAATGTAGTAGCAGATGCTTTAAGTTGAAAGTATCATGAAAAACCAAAAAAGGGTACGTTCTCTTAAATTAAATCTACAAGTAGATTTAAATGATCAAATTAGAAAAGCATAAGAATCAGTAATCAAAGAAGATACTGAAAAACTAAAAGGATTGATTAAGGAATTAGAACAAGGAACAGATGGAATTTGGAGATTCCATAAGAAAAGAATGTGGATACCTAAATTAGGAAACCTACGTCACCGTATATTGGAAGAAGCCCATAAGTCTGAGTATACGACGCATCCAGGAAGTGATAAAATGTACCAGGATTTAAGGAAAAATTTATGGTGGATAGGAATGAAAAAGGACATAGCAGCCTACGTTTCTAAATGTTTAACCTGTTCACAAGTCAAAGCTGAACATCAGAAAGCTCAAGATTGTTACAACAGCAAGAAATGCCAGTCTGGAAATGGGAATTGATAACAATGGATTTTGTTACCAAATTACCCAAACCAAAAAAAAAAGTTAATGATACAATCTGGGTGATTGTAGATAGGCTAACTAAGTCTGCTCATTTCGTACCAATGAAGGAAACTTTTAATATGGAACAATTAGCCAAATTGTACGTAAATGAAATTGTTTCATTACATGGAATTCCTTTATCAATTGTTTCTGATAGGGAACCAAGTTTCCAAAAAGCAATGGGAACCAAGTTGAATCTGAGCACAGCTTACCATCCTCAAACGGACGGACAAAGCGAAAGGACAATTCAGACAATGGAGGACATGCTTAGAGCTTGTGTAATTGATTTCAGAGGTAATTGGGATAATCACTTACCTTTAATAGAATTTTCTTATAATAACAGTTATCACACAAGTATCAATGCTGCACCATTTGAAGCACTTTATGGACGAAAGTGCAGAACCCCAGTCTGTTGGGTAGAAATTGGGGAAAAACAACTATCTGGACCTGAAATAGTGCAGGAAACAACCGACAAAATCATTCAAGTCAAAGAACGACTGAAAGCAGCACGTGATCGACAGAAGAGCTACACTGATAACAGACGAAAGCCGTTTGAATTTCAGGTAGGTGACAAGGTATTGTTAAAAGTCTCTCCTTGGAAAGGAGTAGTGAGATTCATCAAACACAGAAAGCTAAGCCCCAGGTATGTTGGACCTTTTGTAATTGTTTAAAGAATAGGACCTGTAGCCTATCAACTACAACTGCCAGAGGAAATGGCAGGAATACATGATGTATTTCATGTATCTAATCTCAAAAAGTGCCTAGCTGATGAATCACTCGTATTGCCTCTTAAGGATATAGAGGTAAATGAACAACTCAAATTTGTAGAAAGGGCTCTACAAATTGAAGACAGGAAAATCAAGAATCTTAAGCATAAAAGATTTGTTCTGGTCAAAGTGAAGTGGGACTCTAAATGAGGACCTGAATACACATGAGAGCTTGAATCAGAAATGCAAAAGAAATATCCACATTTGTTCCAGTAGATCTCGAGGACGAGCTCTAAAACAAGGTGGGGAGGATGTAACAATTCTAAATAAAACCGACACCCTCAAAATTTTTCCGACACCCTAATATTTTAAAATGTCCCAATATGTCTTTAAATATACCCTGTATGTGAAAACCGAGCCTGGAATACAATATAGCATTTAAAAATAATTAAAAACAAGAAAAATTAAGTTGAGGCGGGCCGCGTAGACACACTCCAACCCTTTACGCGGGCAATATGAAGGTTAGAACCTGATTTCGCTGATTTCTTTAGTTCAGGCGGGCCGCGTAAGACCCACCATTAGTTTACGAGGGCCGCGAGAGTCCCAAATTGTGGCGTAGCCCGGTGATGACACGTGTCATCCTCGTGTCAAGTCTTGTGGGTGATCCGGACGAGCTACACGTTGACCCGGAGTCAACGCGGGCCGCGTAGGCCCTTTGTTTGTGTTACGCGAGCCGCGCGAGGACCAGAATCAGGCCCTATATAAGAAGGGCATCAACTTTCAGTTTCCGTCGCCAAAATCTTTCATTTCTCTCTCAAATTTCTGATAGTATAAGTAATACTCGCGTATTATACCCCCTAAATAGCGAGGTTCTGCTACGATGTAAGTATCATAACCCCTAGAGTTGTATTACATATTATGCCCGATTGATCTAGGGTTCCGTAACGGCTGTCGTGGTGCTGCCCGACGTAGTCGTGGGAATGCCGTCTCGGGGAGGGTATTACAAATGTTAAAATGGGTTATTATACTAACACACGTGCATTTGTGTAATTTATAGATTATTCCCAGGAAATCCTTACTGAAAACCCTAAAACAGCAATGTGAGTAATCCTCTTTTTGTTAAATGTTTTTACAAAACCTTACATACTTTTCCATGCGAATAGCAGTTATTGAGTATTTGTAAGAATACAATTATCGTGGGTATGTTGGGGCTTTGTATACAAAATATGTTACCACCTGGTCAAGGAGTAACATTTCCACAAGTCGGGTCTGACAGTACCAACGGGTGATAATTGGTATAACTTGGAAACAAATGTAATTGCGGGATCGCCCTCAATACTGTACACTGTGACTTTTTATTTAAACTTGATTAAGCTGGGATTCACACACCAGCAATTTCCACTGACAATATGTTTTTAAAACGCGTTTCAGGTAACAAAATGTGAAAGCCAATTGGAAGCCAGCTGGACGGTAACAAAATGTGAAAGCCAATTGGAAGCCAGCTGGACAGCACTGAAGGCTTGGAAAAGTGACAATAAGTTACCTAAAAAGAAATAGATGTTTTCTCAAATAAAAATAGGATTTATTCCTATGAAATGTGTATTGAAAACTTGGGTTTTTACCCATGTGTTTAATGTTATGGAAATGTGGTATTTTACTCAGATTAAATATTTCCTAACTACGGTCCTAATGAAAATTCCGCTGCCAAATTTGATAATAACAAGATACCACCAGAACTGGCCATGGCCGCCGGTTCCCGGGATTTTACCCGGGGGGAACGGGGATTGTGACACCTAGACCCGGTATATCCCATTTTAGTTTTACACCAATGAGAACCTTACGCCTTTTTAATTCTCTGATCGAGGTTCTCGGCATTGAAATATCTTCATAAACTAAATCACACGTATATATGTTGATATTAAGAGATATACTGTCAAGAAAATCAAGAGCAATGGTGATATATATATGTGGATTAGACACCAAAAAATAAACACTCAAAAATTGGCTACAATTTAAGGATTGTGTTTAGTGATAGCATCAGATTCCTAATTGATGGAGAAAGGTCTGGTGGCAAGAAAAGCTGCTTCCAGGAGGTTGTAAAGTGTTTTCGGTCGCGATTTCATGCTTGGGTGGTTGGTTTGGCCCTTGTTCATTTAATTCGAATCCAAGCCCGATATATCCCATTTTAGTTCTACACCATTGTGAACCTTACGCCTTTTTATTCTCTGATCGAGGTTCTCGACATTGAAATATCTTCATAAACTAAATCACACGTATATATGTTGACATTTAAGAGATATACAGTCAAGAAAATCAAGAGCAATGGTGATATATATATGTGGATTAGACACCAAAAAATAAACACTCAAAAAATGGCTACAATTTAAGGATTGTGTTTAGTGAAGACATCAGATTCCTAATTGATGGAGAAAGGTCTGGTGGCAAGAAAAGCTGCTTCCAGGAGGATGTCAAGTGTTTTCGCTCGCGATTTCATTCTTGGGTGGTTGGTTTGGCATTTGTTCCTTTAACTCGAATCCTAGCCCGGTATATCCCATTTTAGTTTTACACCATTGTGAACTTTACGCCTTTTTTACTCTCTGATCGACGTTCTCGGCATTGAAAAATCTTCGTAAACTAAATCACATGTGTATATGTTGACATTTAAGAGATATACAGTCAATAAAATCAAGTGCAATGGGGATATATATGCGGATTAGACACCAAAAAATATACACTTAAAAATGGCTACAATTTAAGGTATGTGGTTAGTGACGGCATCAGATTCCTAATTGATGGAATGTCTGGTGGCAAGAAAAGCAGCTTCCAGGAGGTTGTCAAGTGTTTTCGCTCGACGATGCCATTCTTGGGTGGTTGGTTTGCCTTTGTTCCTGTAACTAGAATCCTAACCCGGTATATCCCATTTTAGTTTTACACCAATGTGAACCTTACGCCTTTTTTACTCTCTGATCGAGGTTCTCGGCAATGAAAAATCATCGTAAACTAAATCACACGTGTATATGTTGACATTTAAGAGATATACAGTAAAAAAATCAAGAGCAATGGTGATATATATGCAGATTAAACACCAAAAAAAATACTAAAAAAATGGCTACAATTTAAGGAATGTGTTTTATGACGGAATCAGATTCCTAATTGATAGAGAATGGTCTGGAGGCAAGAAAAGATGCTTCCAAGAGATTGTCAAGTGTTTTCGCTCGATAATTCCATTCTTAGGTGGTTGGTTTGGCCCTTGTGCCTGTATCTCGAATCCGAATCCGGTATATCCCATTTTAGTTTTACACCATTGTGAACCTTACCCCTTTTTTGCTCTCTGATCGAGGTTCCCGGCATTGAAATATCCCCGTAATCTAAATCACACGTGTATATGTTGACATTTAAGAGATATACATTCAAGAAAATCAAGAGCAATGGTGATATATATAAGCGGATTAGACACCAAAAAATAAACACGCAAAAAAACGGCTACAATTTAAGGAATGTGTTTAGTGACGGCATCCGATTCCTAATTGATGGAGAAAGGTCTGGTGGCAAGAAAAGCTGCTTCCCGGAGGTTGTCAAGTGTTTTCGCTCGACGATTCCATTCTTGGCTGGTTGGTTTAGCTCTTGTTCCTGTAACTCGAATCCAGCCTGGTATATCCCATTTTAGTTTTACACCATTGTGAACCTTACGCCTTTTTTACTCTATGATCGAGGTTCTCGGCATTGAAAAATCTTCGTAAACTAAATCACAAATTTATATGTTGACATTTAAGAGATATACAGTCAATAAAATCAAGAGCAATGGTGATATAGATGCGGATTAGACACCAAAAAATAAACACTTAAAATTGGCTACAATTTAAGGTCTGTGTTTAGTGACGGCATCAGATTCCTAATTGATGGATAAAGGTCTGGTGGCAAGAAAAGCTGCTTCGAGGAGGTTGTAAGTGTTTTCGCTCGACGATGCCATTCTTGGGTGGTTGGTTTGGCCTTTGTTCATGTAACTCGAATCCTAGCCCGGTATATCCTATTTTAGTTTTACACCAATGTGAACCTTACGCCTTTTTTACTCTCTTATCGAGGTTCTCGACATTGAAAAATCTTCGTAAGCTAAATCACATGTGTATATGTTGACATTTAAGAGATATACAGTCAAGAAAATCAAGAGCAATGTTTTTATATATGCGGATTAGACACCAAAAATAAACACTCAAAAAATGGCTACAATTTAAAGAATGTGATTAGTGACGACATCAGATTCCTAATTGATGAAGAAAGGTCAGGTGGCAAGAAAATATTCTTCGAGGAGGTTGTCAAGTCTTTTCGCTCGACGATTCCATTGTTGGGTAGTCGGTTTAGCCCTTGTTCTTGTAACTCGAATCCTAGCCCGATATATCCCATTTTAGTTTTACACCATTGTGAACCTTACGCCTTTTTTATTCTCTGATCGAGGTTCTCGGCATTGAAAAATCTTTGTAAACTAAATCACACGTGTATATGCTGACATTTATGAGATATACAGTCAAGAAAATCAAGAGCAATCATGATATATATGCGGATTAGACACCAAAAAATAAACACTCAAAAAATGGCTACATTTTAAGGAATGTGTTTAGTAACGACATCAGATTCCTAATTGATGCAGAAAGGTTTGGAGGCAAGAAAAGCTGCTTTCAGGAGGTTGTCAATTATTTTCGCTTGACGATTCTATTCTTGGGTGGTTGGTTTGGCCCTTGTTCATGTAACTCGAATCCTAGCCCGGTATATCCGATTTTAGTTTTACACCATTGTGAACCTTACGCCTTTTTTACTCTCTGATCGAGGTTCTCGGCATTGAAAAGTCTTCGTAAACTAAATCACAAGTGTATATGATGACATTTATGATATATATAGTTAAGAAAATTAAGAGCAATGGTGATATATATGCGGATTAGACACTGTTTTGGTCAAAAATTACCTAAGAAATTTAGTGATCAAATTAGTTAGGTGAGGTAGAGTGCTAAGAAAGTGTATCGAAAATATGATTGTTAATTTGTTTGCGAAAACAGTTCCAGGATATAGCTCAGGATATCGAGCTATATCTATGATCAAAAAATGAGCGGAAAGTAAAAAGAGTGACACGAGATATACGAGGAAAGCCCTTGATCAATCTAGATTGCCAGCACAAAACCTCGGGAGCTGACAATCGCAGCTACCTAGTTCTTCTTATTACTTCAAACGTCAGGATACAGTGCAGGATATTGATCAGATCGCTAAGTGTTACAATGCTTTTTGTGAAAGTGAGAGTTGCGAAAGAGTTGCAATATGAGAGAGCAGTGAGTGTTGTTGTGTTCTATTCGATCTGATTTATCCACCTATTTATAGCTAGTAAACGAAAACAAAATCTCTTATAAGTATGGGAGGCCTTCGAATATTCTTTAGTAGTTGTTGGAGACAAGTTAAAGCGGATTCAACGTCCTTCTTTGAACAACTTAGAGCGAGTCTTCCGGGGAAAAGGTCCACATGAACGTTGCAAGCCTGGACTCATATTCCTGCACATAATCCGTTAGTGATCCTCAGGATATCATCCAGGATGTTACCAATATCCAGAATGAGTATCCCGGGGATGAACATATATCACATAACTAATATATAACTTAAGATATTACCCAGGATATGGGCTCAGAATTTCACCCATAACAATTGTCCCCAAAAAATAAACACTCAAAAAATGGCTACAATTTAAGGAATGTGTTTAGTGACTGCATCAGATTCCTAACTGATGAAGAAAGGTCAGGTTGCAAGAAAATTTGCTTCAAGGAGGTTGTCAAGTGTTTTCGCTCGACGATTTCATTCTTGGGTGGTTGGTTTGGCCCTTGTTCCTGTAACTTGAATCCTAGCCCGGTATATCCCATTTTAGTTTTACACCATTGTGAACCTTACGCCTTTTTTACTCTCTGATCGAGGTTCTCGGCATTGAAAAATCTTCGTAAACTAAATCACACGTGTACATGTTATCATTTAAGAGATATACAGTCAAGAAAATCAAGAGCAATGGTGATATATATGTGTTTTGGTCAAAAATTACCGAAGCAATTAAGTGATCAAATTAGTTAAGTGAGGTAGTGTGCTAAAAAGTGTGTTGAAAATGTGCTGGTTATGTTCTTTGGAAAAACAGTGTTCAGGATACGGCTCAGGATATTGAGCTGTATCTACGATCAAACAATGAGCAAAAAGGTAAAGTAAATGACACGAGATGTACGAGGAAAGCCCTTGATCAATCTAGATCGCCGGCATAAAACCTCGGGAGCTGACAATCGCAGCTGCCTAGTTCTTCTTATTGCTTTAAACTTCAGGATACAGTGCAGGATATAGATCAGATCGCTAAGTGTTACAATGAATTTGTGAAAGTTGCGAGAGAGCAAGTGTTAGAGTGTAGAGAGTGTGATTGTGATGTCCTAGTTGATCTGATATACCCACTATTTATAGTAACGAATTACAAACAATAATCCCTACAAATATGGGCTACTCTGAATATTCCATTATATACGTTGTAAACCGAGTAATACGGCTCCAACGTCTTTCCTTGAACGACTTGGACCGAGTCCTCCGTGGAATAGGTCTTGTTGACGTTGCTAGCTTCTAACCCACGTACCTGCATTTAATCCGTTAGTGATCCTGAGGATACTATTCAGGATGTTACCAATATCCTGAATCAGCATCTCGGATGTAAACAGATACAATATAAACAGGATATATATCAAGATATTTTCCAGGATATGGGCTCAGAATTTCACCCATAATAATTGTCCCCAAAAATGTTACCGTTTGATATCCTAACGGTTACATTTTTCACAATGGCCGAGGCAATTAAGAGATAAGACCATTGATGTGACAGCTTTCAACCACCCGACCTATATTTACTCATCATACCCTATATCTTCTCATCCTGATCTTCATTTAACCTCTACCGGAGAAAAAAGGTAAAGATTTCTCTCTCAACTCCATTCTTCATTCTCCCCAATATTCCGGTGATAATATGGCAAGGCAGACAAGATCTAGTTCCGGCGACTCTGCTCCCACGTTCATCCATCAAAATATTCTCCAGGATCCGGAGAAAGAAATATGTACCTTCGACGGTGCACACTTGTCAGCCCTTAAAACCTCCGGCATCTTCCCAAAAGGGACGGTGTTCTGGCCGTTTAACCGGGAAATCCGATCAGACATGGTTTCTAACGAGTGGTTGTGTTTTAATGCCTTTCCTTTCACCTTAGGGTTGCAATTTCCTTTCTCAGATTTCATCACTGAGTTCTTTAATGTCACAAAGATCTGCTTCAGTCAGACAATGCCAATGCTTTGGCGAGTCTTGTCTGTTCTTGATCAAATCAAGAACAACCATATCCCCGATCTTTCTGTTAATGACCTCCCTCTAGCATACCGACTTAGGTGCCACGGCTCTTGTCGGTTCTTGTTTTATTCTACCTCCAGTGACCCATTGATCCTCCGAGCCACCAGGAATGAAGAGGAATGGAAATCCAAATTCTTTTTTGTAAAAAGAGATTCAATCCCTGGTGGAGCGGATTATCCGGTGAATTGGTTGAAGAAGGGTAGGATTTAGGGTTTAAAGATGATCCTGCTTGTTATCCTGCTTTATATCCTGGACTGACTTTGTCGTTTTCTTGTACAGCTGATTTTAGGAAGCTAGCACCTCCCCTTGCAGATTCTCAAAAAAGAATAGACGCCATCAGGCTCCTTACAGAAGCAGAGAGAAGTTTCAACCCATCTCCACCAACTCCAAGCCCTCTTTCAAGCGCAAACATGTCTGGTAAGGATCCTGCAAGATATCCTGTAGATACATGTTTTTATTTGATATCTTTAGGAAAGGTTTAGAATTTTACTCCCTGTGTGCAGATTCCAGCAAAGTTCCAGTCTATCTAGACCTTGACGAGCTTGATAGCTATCCAACTCCAACCATAGTCAAGAAGGAGGCTCCTGCTGCCACCAGCTCCAAGCCACTCCCAGCTCCCAAGGCCAACCCAAGGACTCGTGCTTCCACAGCGAAAAAGAGGAAGGGCCTTGAAGTCAGTGCTCCAAGCTCAGGAGGGTTCTCCTATGACGATCTCAGCTTAACTGATTCCTTAGAGCCAATGTCATCCTTCCTTAACAAGGTAATATCCTGACGCATACCCTGCATATATATCCTGCACATATATCCTACCTGGATATCCTAACAGGATATCCTGATAGGATATCTTGGTCATTATAGATACATATATTCTAATTCGTACCTGTTATTGATGCGCAGGGCCTCCAGCATTTGCTCCACTTGTACAATGATGCATGTGGCACTGTTGCACTCCATGAAGCCAGGATTAAGCAGCTTGAAACTACTGTTGCCGACCAAGGTGCCATTGCTGAATCGAAGAGTCGGCACTATGAGGATAAGCTGAAAAAGGTCACCCAGGATGCCGAGCTCAAATTGGCCACCATACAAATGGATCATGATCAGGCCATGATCAATTTCCGGGAAGGAATCAAGACTTCTGCTATTGTCCCCCTGTTACAAGCACGCATCAAGATGGCCTATGAGGCCAAGGAGACAGGCCTCGTGTGCCCAGCTTGGCCGGTTGACTCTTGGGTGGCCAAGCTAAAGGAGCTTGGAGGAAAAGCTGTGCCACTTCCATCTGAAGCCGGTGAATCTTCCAAGTCAGCAGAGGTGGCGGATCAGGCTGGAGACAAGAAGGATGCCAGAGCGGATGCTGGTGAGGATGCTGGACAGGATGCTGGTGAGGATGCTGCTGTGTGAGGGCAGCAGAGTGGGCGATGATGGATATTGATGCCTAGGCCGGAGCCCACTTTTTTAGGTTTAATGGTTGATGTCTTGAACAATTTACTTTTCTTGTTTTTTGAACAATTTCAATTTCCTGCACGTAGACAATATGATGGCCAAAGGTGGAGGGATCCTGAGTTTCAGGGCGAAGCCCTTGGTCATCAGTTAGTATGGTTTGTTTTGAACGCTTTTAACAAGTGAAGGTGGAGGTATCTTGGGTTCCAAGACGAAGCCTTCATTTGTTAAGTAAATATGTTAGGAAACTAACTATGCTTTTGGTGGATGGGTCTCGGTTTGAGACGAAGCCAAGAGCATAATCTTTTGCTATGTTAATAATATAACCCTTTTTTGGTTTTACCATTGTTGTTGTTGATATATAAATTTCACTTGTGAAAATTGTTTTGTTTGAACATTTTTGAGAACACGTTATAAATGTATCCCGTTGAATATCCTGAAAGATATTCTGATTAAAATACAACCTATTAGTTGTCTAAACAAAAAGGAAAGATCATACCAGAGATTCTCAGTGAATCAATTTCAATTCTTCATTATAAGCTTGTCCCCAGTGTATACTTATAAACTCGAATCCATCCTCAGAATAGTATAACGTATGTCCCCTGTACTTAACATAGAAACACAAATGTATTCATATTTTTGACTCAAATGAATTCCAAATACCCCAGCGCAAAACCCTTGAGATCTTGAAATGAACCCTTAGTATACTGGGGATAAACCCTGAGTTTCATGCGCTACAGGCGGGAGTGTATAAACTCCAAGACTTAGAAAGGTGAAAACCTTTAAACCTTAGAGAGTATGAAAATACCCTTTCGTGAGAGAGGGTGATCAATCCTCATATACCTTGAGGATCCAGGGTATAGCCAACAGTAACGAAATTGTCAGCCACTTTTACATGAACTGGTCCCGCCACCTTGAACTATCCCTGGATAACTTACGCTCCAGGCGGGGTGTTTAAACCCAATTCGGGAGAAAGGTGAATACCTTTAAACCTGTGAAGGGATCAGTATCCCTTAAACGTGAGAGAGGGGGCCAATCCTCTAATCTTCCGAGTTATCCTGAGTATACATCCTGGAGCTATATCCTGGAGCATATGCTGCAAAACAATTGTGAACTAAGGTGGGTGTTAGCTTGGCTAACACCCCTCCGATGCCTAAGTCAGTATTGTGTTCAAGATAATAAACAAATATATTTAAAAGAGATAGAATACATACCATTCTGGGATAGAAATTAAATTCTATTCTTACTTGAAATAGAGCTTTAAGTGTATAGCATTCCAAGACCTTGGTAGCATACCCCCTTCCATATTCTTGAGTCTGTATGCTCCTTTCCCTGCTTCTGATTCAACTTCATATGGTCCTTCCCATTTCGGAGCTAACTTGCCATCGGCAGGACTAGTAGTATTCTGAAAAGCCTTTCTTAGCACCCAATCACCAACTTGAAATCTCCTAGTCCTTATGTTCTTGTTATATGCTCTGGATATTCTTTGTTGATATGCTGCCATCCTTAGCCTTGCTGCATCTCTTTTTTCGTCTATGGTATCCAAATCTTGACATAAGGTTTCAGGATTCTGCTCAGGATTCTGTAGGATAGATCTTGCAGTAGGTATTGCCATTTCCGTTGGAATTACTGCTTCCGCTCCGAATACTAAGGAGAATGGGGTTTGGCCGGTTGCATTTTTTACCGTTGTCCTGTCAGCCCATAACACAACGGGTAATTCCTCTGCCCATCTTCCTTTTTTGGCTCCAAGTCTCTTCTTTAAGTTATTCACTATTATCTTGTTTGAAGATTCAGCTTGTCCATTCGCTTGAGGATGCACCGGAGTAGACGTTATCATTTTGATTTCCCAATTCTTGCAAAAGTCAGTAGTCCTTTTGCTTATAAACTGGGACCCATTATCACAAATGATTTCAGCTGGTACTCCAAACCTGGTCAGGATATTCCTCTTTATGAAGGATACTACTTCTTGGTCTCTAACTTGCACAAATGCTTCCGCTTCAACCCACTTAGAGAAATAATCCGTCATTGCCAGCATAAAGACTTTTCCTCCCGGAGCTTT